>NC_134501.1:6004092-6224092 GCF_040206685.1 Ascaphus truei
TCTGCCTCAGACTCACTGACGCGCGAGCAAACACACAGTGACTGACGCACACACGCTACATGAAGCTGTAAAGGAGGGAGGGGGGGGACTGGATTGATGTGAATGGGGGACAAACAGAGAGAGGGGGGAGGAGAGAGAGGAACGGGAACATTACATCCCGGGCAACGCCGGGTCTCTCAGCTAGTGTATATATATATATGTATATATATGTATGTATATATATATATATATATATATATATATAATCAAAGGCTCCTTACCAGGCAGACCAGAGAGTCCAGGGAATCCAGAGTAGGCACAGCAAGGAAGAGACAGCACACTTGTTTGCAAAAAGAATTGTATTAGTATAGTATACATAGTATAGTATGTATGTATATATGTGTGTGTGTGTATATGTGTGTGTGTACACACACACAGCAGGGCCCCGCTTCTCGCGATCCGCCGATAAGGGGTCCACCATCTTGGTTCTTAAATCGCGCATGCGCAGAACGGGCGGTTGCGCCCGGCGCATGCGCAGAATGGGCGGTTGCGCCCGGCGCATGCGCAGAACGGGCGGTTGCGCCCGGCGCATGCGCAGACCATAGTTTGCGCGCGCATACTGTAGTTTGCGCGCGCAGACCATAGGTCGCGCATGCGCAGAACGGCAAAAATGCAGATTTGCGCATGCAAAAACTGAAAATCACCGGATTCGCTTTCCAGCGATTTTCACTATACGGCGGGCCCCTGGAACGAAACCCGACGTATACCTGGGGCCCTCCTGTAATATATATATTGTGTGTGTGTGTGTGTGTGTATGTATGTATATATATATATACATATCTATATATCTATATCTATATATATCTATATATATAGATATATATATATAATTTACAGAAATTACATGTTTTTTGATGCAAAACTGGATTCTGGATAATGTTCTTTTAATGTATTTAATCAATTATTGTATTTTTAACTTATTGTAGTTAATATTATATCGTATTAAATGTAGACAAAAAGCAATATAGTGTACAATGTGTGAAAACCCTGGACATTTAAATCCTTATGCATATGGATAGAAATTGATTTTCAAAAGTTTTTAATAAAACCTAAAACATGTTGCCAACTTTATTGATCAGAGAGTCAGAATCAGATATACATTTCATGTATCTAATGGTACACTTGAATCAAATTTGAGAACTGAAATGACCAGAAGGAAAAATTATAGATTTTGATGGAAAATATAGTTAAGAGATTGATGTTTTGGCTTTGTGGTTAGGTCAATCTTCTGCTTGGATATTATGGTCATGTATGATTCTGAATTAAAATTAACAAAGTTATCTGTAACCCAATATATGACAAAATTGAGTAATGAGGTTGAATCTTTCTATGCTTTTGTGTTTATATGTGAATGTATGCTTTCAAAACCATGATCGATCTGAAGTGAATACGTGTATTTAATGATACATCGACAAATGCGTGCAACGGATTGTACTGAAGGGTAAAAACTATCGAGTTATACAAAATACGTTGATTGTACTCAAATGTAATATGTCGGCTGCAGGCTCTTCCATGCATGAGAGGTAGTTGAGGAATAAAGATGTCCACCATGGATGGTGTCACCTAGAACCTCCCACAATTTAGAGAGATAACGTAGATTGAGACACCGTTGATGTTGCATTCTTGAGTTTGGTAAACTTGAACTGTGTTGAACGTACAGGTAATTGAACCCTGCTTTCACCAGCTATTATACCAGATATGTCTGGTATTTTATCTGAGGACAATAGCTACTAGTGGCACTTTAAAAATAAAGTGAAATAAAAGTGCATAGAGCAGGGGCGGCCAACTCCTGTCCTCAAGGGCCACCAACAGGTCAGGTTTTAAGGCTATCCTTGCTTCAGCAAGGGTGGCTGTCATTGACTGAGCCAGCTGTGCTGAAGCAAGGATTTCCCCCTGTGGTGGCCCTTGAGGCCTGGAGTTGGCCACCCCTGGCATAAAGCAATTTCTAGGTCAGAAGGAGGAGCCCACAATTGGAAACACGCTTGGCAAAGATAGAGAAATATTTGTTGGATGAATAAGAACATAAAAGAGAAACGTTTGTCAGGTCTCAAGCAGGCCAATAATCCTGCGGATTTATAACCGCTCCAAACATTCTGAAGGGTCCCCATGCTGAAGTTCAATATTTTGACAAGTTGGCTTAACCTGTATTTTTTTTTTTTAATCCAGAACAGAGCATATCCCTTTGAAGCTTTTGAGACTAGAAAGGTGATTGAATAAAGACCTTGATGTCTCTTGCACTAAAAGACTAGAAACATTTCTCCTAAATGTTGAAGGGATTCAACTGCCTTCCATAGTACAAGCCTCGTTCATAAGATCCTGGGGGCAGGGAATTGAATAAAAAGCTTGTGTCTTACTAGAGAGACATTCTGTGTGAAATTGTGTGCTGAGCCCATCCGTCATAAGGAGTCGACTTTGCTTTGTCCTTGAGAAAATAAAACATTCTTTTACCGTAATGAATGAGGATAAAATAACGTTTTATACAGAAGATTGCTTTGGTAGGCCAGAAGGATGTAGGAACACCTCCAGTCATTACGTTGCACAGTATTTTCAGGAGAGATAAAGTCATGTATGAAAACGGAATTCTACTTTCACTGAATTCTACAGAGAATCTTTATTTTAATGTATAGTGCTTGGAAAAGGGGCGACTTCGTCATAGTAGAACTGGTAGGGTGTGATGTATCGGCACAATGCTCCATTGGTTGCATCCAATAGAAGAAGCTGGTTAGTTGAGTTGCTTTTTCCAAATTTGTTTTTTTTTAATAAGGTGCTGTAAGGGATAGAGGACTTAAAAAAAAAAGTGGGGGGAGGAGGGTGACAAGAAAAATGTTCAACATAAACACTAGACAAATCAAAAAAAAACCACATCCCTAAACAATTTTTAGAACAGGTTCGGACCTCCACGGCATGACCTGTATCAGAAACTTAAACACCATATTGTTGATATTCTATAACCCCCCTCTAGAGGAAACAGTTCTTATCCTAATCCACGAGTTGTTGTATTGAAAGATAGTCTTCCGCAAAAGCCTCTACCATAGAAGCCAATTTTCTTTTTTATGTAGGCATATAGTTACGGAAGATTGCCGTCAGTTTCTCCATCTCTAGTACGTATCTCACTTTGTCTGTAAAAGCTGGGAGTGGGGGCGGTGTGATCTGCTTCCATTGACGTCCGTCCTGTTTCTTGTATCCGACGCAGATTAACCACTGAGGTTTCTGCCATCTCAGACCTGGTCGTTTTTATGATAGAAAAAAATGGGAAATGGTTCAATACAGACCGTTATTTATTAAACTGCGATGGTACCATTCGGAACACCGTGGCACAGAGACACGCCGATTTTGGCACTGGTCACTGGACTTGATCCATTCCAATATAATGTTGTTGCCAGTTGATGCTCCTGCAATCACAAGTTTCTTGTACAAAGAGCAAATATCGTAGCAAAGTACTTAAACTCCCTGGGGGTTGTGTGATGTTGTCCTATTGACGTTTCTATTTATTTAAAAAAATTACCAGGAAGTAATACATTGAGAGTTGCTTCTTATTTTCAGGTATGTCCTGGCCACAGAGTTATAATGACAAATACATGGTTTCAAATACATAGTTACATAAGTGAGCAGGGTTATACATTATATACAAGACATTGCATGCACAGCTAGAGATAATATATATTATAGGCATATGTAACAGTTACAGACCAGATTCAAATGTGAGACAGCTTTAGTTTTGAAAGAACTTAGACTGGTGGTGGCAGTGAGAGTCTCCGGTAGACTGTTCCAGTTGTGGGGTGCACGGTAAGGAGGAGGAGCGGCCAGATACTTTGTTGAACCTTAGTACCAGTCCTTCTGAGTCAGATCTCAGATAAGTGCTGCCTGTGGTAGGGGTGAAGGGCTTGTTCGGGTAGGCGGGTAGCTTGCCCAGAAAGCATTTCACAGTGATATGTGTTGTAATTGCATTAGAGGACAAAGTGGCATATTGAATTGTAGAGGGTATCAAGTTTGCTAAGGTGAGTTGGGGTGCCGTGCCATATACTATGTCCCCATAGTCTATACTTGGCATCGGCATCTGCTTTGCGATGCCCATTCTGACCAGCAGACTTAGGGATGATTTGTTCCTATATAGTACACCTAGTTTGGCATAGGTTTTGGATGTCCGGGTATCAATGTGTATCCCAAATGTTAAACGGGAGTCAAACCATATGTCCACATATTCGAAACTAGTAACAGGGGCTAGAATAATATTAGTTAGTTCTGATCTGTAGCTCCTTCATTGGAAGCTTTATAAATTTAGCCTTGGTCCCAAATACCATTTCTACGGGAGATCACGGCCTCCATTCCTGTTAAAGTCCGGGGCAGATCGTGGACATGTGATCACATGACCCAGATGGTCTTTGGCACCCAAGGAGTTAATACATGGACACAAGATGAAAATACCTCTCTGCATCTGTACTGCTCCAGAATTACTTTCATCCTCCTGCCTTTATATCCCTGCTTGCAAACTCGACTATTTAATTTTTTCTTACTTTACTATTCTAGAACAGGCTTATGGTCATAGGAGGCTGATGATCAGTATTATATCACAAAGGTAACTATGTTGCTGGGTTTTTGATTCCCTTTGATCGAACCCTTTCTGTTCTCTTGACACCACAACGCGTTATCTCTGAGATACATGGGGAGAACAATTATCTACAAGTTTGAGTGTGAAAGATGTCCAGCGGGAATGCATTTAAACAGATCCTTATTCAATATTCTCGTTAAAATTAGCTTTCAAAGTAACATTACGGAAGCAATTGAAAGTAGAATTAGGCCGTCTTTTCTTCCTTAAAGTAAATGTAATAAGAGACGTGAGGTTCTGGGATGCATCACACACCAAAGCTTCAGTTTATATTCATTAATAAAATAGAAGTCGGCGAACAATACAGCGTGTTAATAGGAAACCAGCAAATGGTGTGCAAAGGGGATACTGTTCATAGATTAACTGATATTTTTAGATGCCGGCCTCAGAATTGTAAAGATGTCACAGTGAGATATCAATTGTTTCCTTTCTGTTCAAACAGTGTTCTGCTTGCTGACAAGGTAACCTTTACTTGAGAAGGTAATGACCAGGCATATTGTAATGAAGCTTTATTTTGACTTCAATAGATGTCTTTCCAAATAGTATGCACATTTTCTTCCCCTGTATTTAGTTACAGGGCCAATGATGTACATACATTGCGCTCTTTAGTTCTAAGGCCTGGGACATAGTGATTTAATCAGTGCGGAGGCGCGCTGAGGCTCAGGGAAAGCGGTGCTTTCCCTGGCCTTACACAGCGCGCCGTCCGTGGGCGTGTTGGGGGTGGGCCAGTGACGTCACGGAGCTGGTACGCCCTCATTGGGCGAACCGCTCACGTGACCGGCCCTGCGCCAAATTTGAAAACTTCTTGAGACACACGCTTCCCCAAGCGTGCGGACGCGTGCGCGAGCCCCTGCTAAAGCCCCTCATTGCGGGTGCAGGGGCTCAGGGCCGAGTGTGAGCGCGGCTCAGTACGGCTCGGCCTTGCTCACACCACTATGTCCCAGGCCTTATGCGCGGAACTTTTAATGGGATTTTTAGGCTGTCCTCCCCACCGTGTAATGGACAAATGTAGAAAGCTACAAATGTTGCGGGATGGGACAATTTGGTCCCAGCCGCTTCGCCACGACTAAATGACCGCCAGTGTTTGGCCAACGAGGGAGCCTGCGCCACTGGAACCTACGCCGCTGACGCTTCTAGGAGAAGGTACATGTGGGTGCTAAGGGTATGGGGTTACCTGAAGGTTTTAATGGTTCGGGTAATGGCTTAGGGTAGGGGGTTTTAGGGTAAGGGTTAAGCCTAGGCTTTTACCTTAGCAGTGAAGCGGCTGCCGGCGACAGGTCCCGATGGCTTTGCATCTGATTCCCATGCTGTGCTTTAAAGCGGTGTTAACAGCGAGCATTCGCTTATATGGGCTCCATGTAACGATGGTTTTTCAGACAAAATGTGACACGTGTGTCATTTCCCAGAATCCCTTGCTGCAGTGGAAGCACTGTATGCTGGGGATAATGGTGAAAGGCAGGGTGCAGACCTGTCTAAGACATGTGAATGTGCTCACAAGTTATCTTTTTATTTGCTATATGCTATATGGTGGAGGTTTCTTGTTGCCTTTTTCACCCACCATAACTTAAAACGTGATGGTGTATATATATGTATATATATATATATATATATATATATATATATATATATATATATATATATATATATATATATATACACCATCACGTTTTAAGTATATATATATATATATCTCTGACCAGAACCGCAATTGGACCTGCACTTCTATTTTTTTTCCACGTTCCTTTTTGCATAACACTGAAAACATTACTGGTTGCAGATATATGAAAACATCCTTGAATCCCATTGGAGTTCTCCTCTCCAGCCTCTCCTAGGCTCCTATTTAATTTGCTATGAAGCACTCTTGCCCTTACTGGAGAAGATGTTGGACCCATTCATTTTAATGGAGATAAACCCTTCTCCAGCACAAGGGAAACAGGCTTCGCAGCTTATTGAATGAAGGTCTTTGTGCTGTTTCAGTTCAGAGTGAGTTGTGGGAAGCAGGTGCTTGTATACTCTGTCTCTTAGCAGAAATGCCAGATGATACGATAATGGTTGGTTCCCCAGTGCATCTGAAGGTCACTGGCTATGCATTGTTCAATAGTACATTGCATTTAATATTTGTGTTGCATAGCACAACTTGCACATTCAACAATAGAAATCCATTGTTAATTTTTTAACACCCAGGCATTTTTAGCAAACTTCCAGAAAGTGTAATGTCCTTGTCAAAGTCATGCTGTCTGCTAAGCCTGTCTATATGCAAATATGAAATGTGACAATGGAGAATAAGTGAAAGGTGTTAAGTAGATGCTGGAAGTAACTGCCGACAGAGCCTGAAAGCTAATGATGCTAATTAATGATATTCCCATGGATATGTCCAAGACGGAATGGGAAATGCTACAGAACAGACTCTGCTTTTTCCGCCTTCTTTGCAGGAGTCTTGTTGAATATAAATTAAGAACAGAAAATGTCATTCTCTAATTAGGGTGCCTAAATAACTTAGTGGGGATAGGCAAACAACCATCGTTGCCTTCTCAGAATAAATCTCCCAGCAGAAAAATCTTCTATCCATTCAATTACATTAGCACATTAACAAAAGGCAATTTATACATTTTGGCTTCTTACTGGCAAAATGGGAGAATTACTGCGACTAAATTGCAGATCTGGGGTCTTTGTAAAATTCATGTGAGCATCAGATGTTGTTTTATTATCCAAAGCCAACATGAAAAGTTGGAAACAATTGGCATTCTTTTTCTCTGTGGAACAATCATAAATTACCGCTGTGTGTAATCATTGCTATTAACACAATCACTACAGCTAGTAAGAGTGATCAATCTTCAGTGTTTGGGTCCTGGTTGAAAAAAAGTGGACATTCTGTTGTAAATTCAAATTAAAAACAGTAGCGGCAGGAACAAATTGACATACTTCTGGACCTGTGCAGGGATGCTGTTCCTGTTGCTTAATACATATTTAATGTCCTAGAAACACAGTATAAATTGTTGCATGCGTTCCTGTTGTACTGATTTAAGGATCAGCATTCACAATTAACCACTGTCTATTATTCAACGCAGAGACCATCTTTATGCCATAACAAATAGAACGTTAAATCCATTATTTATAATGAAATGGAATGCGCTGTTATTAAAAAACCTATGAATATGGGATCCCTGCAGTAACACCTCCCGCAAATTCTTTAATTTGTTTTCCAATTATATTGCAAAACTCTCCCCGTGAAGTACCACTTGCTGCTACTGGCTCTTAATTAGCACGGCTGAGGCAAATACTTGCAATTTATTCATGCACATTCAATGCTAGCTGATCTCCAAACCAGCAGTACTAGTTAACTAGTGATAACGTTAATTATTATGAACACTGTGGGTTGCGTTGCCATCTGGTGAATTGAAAGCACAAAGTGCATTCGTTGTCACTGCTTAATTATCCATTCTTCGCAGCAAGTGTAGATATCTCTTCTAATCTGTTCAACACATTAGTGTTTAAAGTCACTTGTGTTCTGCGTAGGTTGTATTTATGGTTTGAATAAGTTGTCAAGTTAATTGTGGCACCGTTAGCCAGATGAAGAAAAAAAAGTTGAGCAGAACAGACGAGTAGAAATAATACCTTCCTTAGGTACCTGCTACCAATTGGTTATGTCAAGAGTTCTCAACTCCAGTCCTCAAGATTGAGCCACCTGTGTGATGCAGGGATATCCTGAAAACCTTACCTGTTTGGGGGGTGGGGGGGTCTTGAAGACTGGAGTTGAGAACCCCTGGGTTGTGTCATAAATAGGTGTATGGCTTTTTTGGTTTTACCTCTTCATTTTTGTAAGATTTTGGTTTCGTTTACAGGGCATTGGCTTAGGATAATGGGGAAAATTTAAATGTTGTGAAAAACATTTGTTTTTAGATTGTATTTTATTTACCTGAAACGGGTGGGGGGAGGGGGGGGAAGAGGGGTGTTCAGGCCGCACCACCAGGCAAAGTAGGTGCCCATCGGACACAAAATAGCAACAGGTCAAGGCATGGCATCTAATAAAATACTTTTTCTTTTGGTGATCCTGGGGCCATGTCTGTAGTCCAGCGGCCACACTTGTACTTTTTTTTTTTGTGTGTGTGTCAAAACAAGTACTAATAAATGCACATATCTGGGAAACTGTGAGGTCCCCAGTTCAGGTAAGATTTAATGAAATAACATGTAAGGAGTGACTGATGCTTTTAGCCTCTTTATAATGTGAAAGAGCATTGGACATGCAAAGCTATAATTGGTACCTTCATATGCATCAGCACGTTCTGTTTTATTAAGGGTTTTGAGCAAGAAAGAGTGCTTTAATAAAATGCAAATCCTTATAGCACTGACTTGCCTGTATAATAATGGCTTTGTGTTGATGCCTTTGCTTATTATAATGTCATTTGTAATGCTGCCTCAAAGTAACACAAAAAAGAGAAGAGATTTTCATCTCCACCGCGATGCAGTATTGAAAACAAACCACAGACTAGCGCAGGACACACACTGGGAAACCTCCTCCTCCTAGTAAATATCTACCTTTGCTAATAGTCATTTGTCACTGCTCAGCTGCTTGGTCTTCTTCATTACCATCTTGATTTAATAGAGAAACAACTAATAAATGTTCCTTTTCACCATGTTCATCCAATACGTGATCTGCAGCCTCGCAAACCACACAGCTCTCACTGTATCAGCAGTGGGAATGGTGAAGATTGCACATCTAGGGGCCTGTGATATTTTATTTATTTATACAGATGTGTTACCAGGAAGTAATACATTGAGAGTTACCTCTGGTTTTAAAGTATGTCCCGGGCACAGAGTTATGATGACAGTACATGGTTACGTTAAATGAACAGGGTTATACGTTATATTTAAAGACATTTCATGAACAGTTAAAGATAATGTTATGAGTGTATGTGACCAGATTACAGACCAGATTAAATGTGAGGCAGCTGAAGTCTTGAAAGAAGTTAGCCTGGTGGCGGATTTGAGAGTCTCAGGTAGGCTGTTCCAGATGTTGGGTGCACGGTAGGAGAAGGAGGTGCGACCCCATACTTTGTTGAACCTTTAGAACAGCCTTTCTGAGTCAGATCTCAGGTGATAAGTGCTGCGTGTGGTAGGGGAGATGAGCTTGTTCAGATACTGTAGGCGGGTATCTTATCCAGAAAGTATTTGAAGACAAGACAAGAAAGATGTACTTTGCACCTAGACTCAACTGATCACCAATCTAGTTCTTGGATTCCCCCTTAACGTCCATTGGGCATTTCAGCAAAAAACAGCCAAATTACTCACTAGAATAAAGGATATAGAATAAGCGCCCTAGTGCTTAGAGGCGGGTGTCCCGGTCTGGAGGATGCTGCTGCTTTATCCAGGTGCCTGCATAGATCATGTTCGCTGTATTAACAAAAAAGGCCAGCGAGCGATATCTCTCACAAATTGGTCCCGTGTGCTTTGTCTCTCCATGTCATGCAATAAAACTTGACACCAAATGTTCAGTAGTTTTTTAGTTTTGTTTTTGGTTTGTTTTTAGTCCCAGTTCTAAAAGTGTTATCAGGATGAAAGTACAAATGTGCTTGATTACGCTAGTGGTACTTTTGTCATGTATGAAAAATGAGAGCAGGGGTAACTAGAATCTATGGACTGGAGAAGAAAAACATCTAAATGATTGTATAAGTGGTAAGTATGGGAGCAAAACAATACTGTATGTGTGCGTGGAAAGGTTTCACGGGGAAGGGGGGCAGATCTTAAAATAAACTGTTAATTGCATAATAAACACTGTTGCTGTGGCACCAGAAATGTATCTGATTTGACACACATTTTTCAGGTGTGATCTTAAATCATTCTATGGTGCTGATCTGCACTTAAAGGCAATCCAAGTGGATTTTTGTGTTTTAATATATGCAGCCTTTGATTATCTTTTTTTTCAAAAGAATTATCTAAGCTGCTGATCAATTTTGTTCTCCTGCGATTGATCAATAAAGATCCTGCTTCCCCAGGTTCACTAAAATGCTGCCTTTCAGTTTCAATCAATCCTTCAGTCGGTGTAACTCAGCAGCTACAATGTATCCTGATATTACAAAGGTGACATTATCTATTGTTAGTTTGCAGCTCAAACTGCTGGGAATGTTGGCAACAAATTATCACAAATGGGAACTGTTACAAAGATCTTGCACTGCTGGGGGGTGGGCTAAAACCTGCTATAGAAATCAAAGGATGCTCAGTATATTAAAGCACATTAAAATGTCATTAAGAGTTAGTTGCATTAAAACATGTAGTAAGTATTATCTAGTACTACAGAAATGATTTATTTAAAAACACGTAGGATATTGCTTGGATTGGTCCTTTTAGAAGATTTAGAAATCCAAACGCATTAAAGAAACTGACCATACAAACACAAGACAAATCAGAGCATGGTTTACAAAAGCTGTGAAGCTGCAGATGTACTAACATTACAAATACCTTCTTTGAGAAAAGTTGTGTATTTTTGGAATACGGTATGGTCGACTGCAGCTTTAAAAATGTATATCCACACTCACGTCTAGAGGTGACCTGTAACCTAGATGTAATGATTTACACAGTATAGCTGTAGCAAGACTCACTGTACCAGGTGCTGTGGTCAAAGAGGCAAAAGTCTGCAGTGCCGGAGATGGTGTGTGCAGCGATCGCACTGCAAGGGTTTATGCTTCCCAATGGGACACCACAGCGCTAATTATAATCATAATGCACCAGCATATTCCATAGTGCAGTACAATAAGGTTGGAGGATGAAAAACAACAAAATAACAAACATCAACATACATTGTAACAGAGGTACTGTCCCAAGGAGCTTACAATCTATAAGGAAGGGTCAGTGGAAACATGGGGTACAGGAGGATAAGAAGGTTGTGTATTTCGAGTAGTACAAAGCAGCTGTAACATCAGCAAACGGCTGACACCCTTTGCCTGCCCTTCGGCTGCCACCTTTGCTGCAACTTGTGTGGTATCATCTCCCAGAGTCTGGGGTTGTGATATCAGCTGCACAGCAAACAGATGCAGGGGAAAGGGCAGACAAACTCCTGGTCTTTGAAGTTGTCTTTTCCTGATTGTTAACCCTGTGTACATTGGCTTATTGGGCAGGAGCAGTCAAGGGGAAGCATAGTGGGGGGGGGGCTCCCTTTGGGGGGCTGCCATTGCTGTGACTCGGGTGGTATCATCTCCAAGAGTCTGATCTTCTGTTGCTGTGACCACAATGATTGTGTGACCGTGGCTGACCATAAGGTTTGCTACATCTGTATGTACCAGATGTTTCATTGTATTCTCTCTGGAAAAATGTTTCTGCTGTTATTTAGAAACCGGAAGCATAAATTACATTAATATCAACATAGAGCACAATTGCATTTCCTCCCCTATAAACATACATCAGGTTGGCTGGAAAAATCCACTTACAATTAATTATCTGTCATAATGCATGCTGTGCATGTAACCTCCATTTCACTGTATTTGTGCTGGCAAAGTCACCAAGTACAAAAAGACATTTTTGAGAACTCCGATGGCAGCAGCTTGAGTTCCAGAGACAAAGCGCGTCCGAACAAAGGCTTTGTAACAATGTAATTGTAGCTTCAACTTCTGGAAGTCACTGCCCTAGTTTTCTGAATACACCTATATATTGTTGTCTACCAATGTCTGTTTTTTTAAATTAATTCTTAATTTTTTTCTAAGCTGGTGATCCAGCAATGCATCGTGTGGGAAGAATTAGTGATAGTCAACTGTTCCTGTGTAAAACTCCCAGTGAAAATGAAGATGTCATTATAATGCAGTTCTAAGTTAAACTATAAACATCTGTCTTCCTAAAGTTACTTTTAATTGGAGAAGCCTTCTATCCCCAGCCAGTATAAAGCCCCAGGCCCCTACTGCCCAAACCCAATACCCCTTTTCTCCCTGGGTGCACAGGCAGTGGGACACCTACTGTAAAAAGGACTCTCCTGTTGGTTATGATTCAGTTCTGGGGCATTTCTTTTGAGGTTCACAATGGTGGACTCTATAGTTTCCCATCTCTTTCTTTAAGAGTCACTTTCTCAATTTCCAAATAGGAAAAATTTCCCACGCCACCCTGGGGACATTGAGATAAGGGTTTGAAAGTGGGTGTGAAAAGTCGTGTTTTTTTTTATTAGCCTTAGATGTTCCATAACTTTTTCATTTGAGTGCTCGTGTGGTTCTATCCACATAGCGCTTACCACACCCACAAGTCAAGAGAGAGACTACATATTGTGTCCCACAATTGATGAAGCTTTTAATTTGATATTTTTTATCAGGACTAAATGCACAAAAATATGAAGCTGGTTTCATGTAACATGTTCTACATTTTCCACATCTATAACAACCTGCAGCCTTAAAGTTGTGTGTTTCATATTTAGGTGTAGTAATGTGGCTCATATGCTGCTATAGTTTTGTCTCGTCTGTAGACGAATCTTGGTCCCAGTTTAACATATTTGTGCAAATTATGATCCATAAATAGATGATCCCAGTGTTTATAAAAGATTTTTCTCACTTGGTTACTACATTTGTTGTATTGTGATATGAACATAGGGATCTCCTCTTTCAACGGTATCTCCATCTCCTTGTTTACACCTGTCACAATTTTCAGAAGAATGATTATGATTGTATTTGTTATTGTTATACCTCTTCTTACCCTTGGTTCTCAAATCAGTTCAGGAATTCCCTTGTTTTGGAACACAAAATGATATTTTATCAAGGGCTGAGACACCTTTAAATGCCTTTTGTATGTTCGCTTTAATATAACCCCTCTGAATGAACCGGTGGCTCAACTCTGCTCAGACTGTCGGACGAAATCGTCCTTAGTGGAACAATTTCTCCTCAGTTTGAGGAATTGGCCCCTGGGGATGCCCTTGATAGTGGTCTGTGGATGAAAGCTGTCTGCTCTAAGAAACATATTTCACAAATTGGGTTTTCTAAAGACATCGGTTTGAATATCCCCTATTCATATCTAAATAAAATAGAAGGTCCAGATAGTGTATGTCGTGATTTTACAGTTCAAGGTACATTTTAAATTGTAGTTATGATTATTAATATAGTCAAAGAGAGAGTGCAGTGTCATTGAATCACCCCCCCCAAATCAAAATTAGATCATCAATAAACCTTTTATAAAATGTGATGTGTTTTCTAAATGGATTACTTGAAAAAATAAAACGTGCTTCCCACCACCCCATAAACAAGTTTGCATAAGAAGTGGCAAAACTTGTCCCCATAGCTGTGCCTTATTCCTGTAAATAACATTTATGATCAAAAAGAAAATAATTGTGCGTGAGTAAAAATAAGATTGAATCTAGAATAAATGCAGTGTTTAAATCAGGACTATCTGGACTCTCCAAAAAATGTCGGACAGCTGTTATCCCAAGGTCATGCCAGATGATAGAATACAAGGAAGTCACATCCAAGAGGACACAAACTGATTGTGGGTCCATTTAACTCCACTCAAGTGAGTCAGCAAATCACCAGAGTCCAAGATGAAGGAAGGGAGATTCCTAACAAAAGGTTGTAGATATCGGTCGATGTATTGTGAAAAGCCATCTCCTAAAGATCCATGGCTGACCTGAGGATCGATCAGTGTCTTATGGACCTTTGGGAGATGATGGAAAATGGGGATAACCGGATATGGCTTAATGATAAAAAAATTATATATCTTTTTTTAGTCCAGACATTAGTTACTTCACCTAGTTCTATTAAATCCATGAGGACTTTCATGTAGACCTCTGTTAGTACAGAGTGGATGGTCACATCCCCAAGTTGGCGATAAGCTTCCTTGAGGTAGTTCGACATACTCTGAACTACCACCTTTCCTGTAAGGTGTATAAATCTTTAAACGTATATAATCTGTCTTTAATGACATGGGGAATAAGATTCCCATTATTAGTTATAGCAACAGGACTCTCTAGAGGGATCTCTAGAGGCATCACCAGGGTTGTCCAAAGGTGTATTGAGAGTATTAATCTCTATGGCATCTTAATCTTCCTGAGTCTTGACTTTCTGAAAATAAGATTTTAACGTTGGTTTACGAACAAATTTTTGAACGTCTATTGCTGTATTGAATACATCTAAATCTATAGAGGAGGCATATTTGGGCCCTTTACTCAAAAGAGCAAGCTCCGAAGAAGAAAGTTCTTGGCCGGAGATGTTTATTACATTTGAACAATCCTCTATAAATCTTTCTTTCGGCATCCGACTCCCATCTCCTCTCCTTTCCTCTCCTGGTTCTTATTGATTTTTTTGGAATAAAGGAAAGTTTATTTGTTGTCGATTTTGAAACTTTGTGTTTCTAGAGGCGGAGGAAGATTCTGATTGGGGTTTGTATCCCCCAGTACTATATCCCTCATGTCTTGATGTATCAGGGGGCACGAATGTTTTGGCCTGTATAATCCTTTGGGTTGGAAAAAGAAACAGTGTGATGTAGTTTCCACATAAAAAATGTCTGAATCACCACTTTGATATTCTGTTATAGATTTGAATATTGATTTACGTGGAGTGGATCCATATGTCCCTTCCCTACTTGGGCTTCTCTGTGACGCTGGTATGGACGCTGTTTTATGAGCTGAATCCTCTGCCAATTATACAGTACACCTGTTTTTCTCATAATCGGTGAGGTCCCTGTCATATTTAGATTGCCTTTTGGCCATAATTTCTCTTACTACTTTTTCAATAGTGGTGAATAGTATTGAGTCGAGACCTTTAAAACACTCAAGGTCTTGAAACTGTTGAAGTTTAAGTTGTAACTCTTTTACTTGTGTTTCCAAAGTTTCTCGTTCTTTAATTTTTTGTTGTACTATTAACTCCATAAGCTTGAACGAACACTGGTCTAAGGTCATGATCCACTGTCGTTCAAACTCAGGATCCTGAAACCACCATCACCACTGCTCATCCTGGCCCCCATCATCATTTCAGTTCATCCTGGCCCCCCACTACCTCACCTCATCCTGGCCCCCCAAATTGTTTCCTTACCTTATTTCCAGGAAGGACACAGACTTCTTTGGGCTGCCGGGGTGTGGACTCCGCCCTCGCTGTCCCCTGATTTGCTGTCCGTTCCTCCAATCAGGGACAGGCTGCACACACTCACGAGTGCTCTTTACTGTGCCCGGCCACTGTCCGCAGCCCGCCTCCAGTCTCAGTACCAGGCCAGCACTTCCAGCCGCGCCTGCTGTTGCGCCGCCCTCGCGCTTGCGCTGCCAGCCCTCCGCCGCCGCTCTTGCACTGCCAGCCCTCCGCCGCCGCTCTTGCACTGCCAGCCCTCCGCCGCCGCTCTTGCACTGCCAGCCCTCCGCCGCCGCTCTTGCACTGCCAGCCCTCCGCCGCCGCTCTTGCACTGCCAGCCCTCCGCCGCTGCTCTTGCACTGCCAGCCCTCCGCCGCTGCTCTTGCACTGCCAGCCCTCCGCCGCCGCTCTTGCACTGCCAGCCCTCCGCCGCTGCAAAAATAGTAATACCGGACACATAGGTGTCCGGTATTACCTCCGATTTTATACCGGACAGGCATAGGAATTACCGGCCTGTCCGGGTGAAAACCGGACACCTGGCAACCCTACACCCAAAGGAGGATATCTTTGAATGAGGTTCAATTCTGAAAGTTCTTCAAAATGGTTCCAAGTGTTTTTTTTTTTTTTTTTTTTTTTATCTTGTCATAAATGTTGATTTTTTTTTATTTATTCATTATTTTTCTCTCCTTATTCTCAGCCTAAATAATAAACTGAAAGTATTGTTGAGAGAAGGGGAGAAGCTTTTTGAGTTAACAGCTCACAGTAAATCAAAGAACAAAATAGAAGTTAAGTGTTCCTTACGATAGGATTTCTGCTTTTGTTTGCAGCCTTGGAGACGGTGCAGCTGTCTAGTCATATTTCTTTTCCCTTCTCTTTGAGATCGGGTATATGTGCGTGCGCTCATTGGCGCGCATGCGCATGACTCATTGTGTCATACTCTGGCTCATTGCCAAATCTTTTGCTGGACGCATAGCTGCACGAACTACTCCAGGATCAAGACGTACCCTGTGGCTCGCGCACATATGCGTTGCGTCTTTTTTGGTGCAAATTTTTGAATAGCAATATGTATAAATAGGATATGCTGATGATAGCTCCATACTCCTTGATAAAGCGCCGAGGGCAGTGCGAAACGCGTAGGAGGTTTGCACACCTCCTGTGGGTGATGTTTTTTTTTATCATTTAATAAAGATTTGTTATTCTTTTTCTAAACCTGGCTCCATTTTGGCTGTGCGCTGCTTTTCTCTTTTTACTCATCTGGACTTGCTTACCTGCATTGATCACACCTACAAGAACAGGAATATGCTCTAGGAGTGTGTAAGAGATGTGTGCAGGGTACATTTACATCTCGGCTTTATTGCGCCTGTTCCTTTAACAATGCAAAACATTCAAAATAAACAAAATAAAGGCCTACTCCACTTTGGAGAATATCTAAACCTTTACTCCAGCCCTCCCACTGGGTGGGTAGCTAAGCAGATTACCACCCCAAACATATATAGATGTACAACAGTCCAACAAGAAAGTCTCATCTGTTTCTGTTGTTGTAGTTGTAGCTCTGTTTCCTGGGTCAGCATCTTGTGTGCTATTGAAATATCCAGGTATAGAGGTCTTGTCCCCTTGTCTTGCTGTCGGCATACAGTCCTTCTGTGTGCATCAAGACATCATCTTTTCCTCAGGTCAGCCCAGTTGTGGGCTAAAGAAATCTCTCCAGTCTTCCTTCTCCTTATGTCAGCCCAAATGTGAGCTAAGGAATCTCTCCTGTTTCTCACATCAGGCTTTTCTAAAAGTCCTAATCAGTCAGGTGGAATCTGGTTGATTGCCTGTGTGCAATTAACCAGCACGCTGCTGGATTTAGTCAGTTTCTCTCAAACAGTGATAAGTCCCTGTTACAAGTGGGTAAGGATTTTTAAGTTTTCTACAGACGTTTATATTGAACAAAGAACTATGTGAGTAATTATTGTCTATTGAAGATTATTACTATATGAAGCATTCCCAATGAGGCAACAGTGTTGAGGACTACCCCCTTTCACTTTTTCCTTCAGGGAGATCGCCTTCAATCAATGCAGGACATCTCACTCATCCCAAGCGTTACCCACTCCATGCAAGAGTACATTAATTTTCTGATTCATTTATTATCTTTTATTGTTTAATCACTTGGTCTTATTAGTATTTTGAGCACCCATAAACCACATTTTGAATTCACATAGACATCAACTGGTGTCAAACAATATAGTTACTCTGTGCTTCTTCCCTTGGTAGCTCTCACATAGGGAGGTATTTACGCTTTAATCACTGTGGTAGCTCTCACTCATACACTGGGGAGGTACTTATACGTGTGTCCTTTAGTAATGTTAGATTGGCAATCTCTTGTGTAGCTCCCTCAATGCCCGTATATCTGGTGGACCCTGGTTGGGGTACACACTCTATTCTCGGGGATCAGTATCCCTTTACTGTGGACGGCATTCTTCCTCTATACTTAACAGATCGATGTTTACTGAGGACCCATCGGTGGGAGTACACTCTATCTTCAGGGATCAGTATCCTGTCACTCTGTGCACCGTCTACCTCGTACATAGCTATTGGATCGGGACTGTACAAGGGACTCTGGCGGGCCCGATCCAACTATGCTAAGGAGTTTCTACTGTGAGAACTCCATGCTGAGCCCCTGTCTGCTCCTCTTCTGGTCAGAGAACAATCTGTTCATTACTATGGGCTCTATCTGTGAAGAGCACATTCCTTAACTGAAAACAATAAAGGTGACAGAACATCCTTCCTACACATAACTATACACTTAAACATATTTACATAATTTACGGTGAGGCCCTCACCAATTACTACTCCCGGAGAACCGGATTCTAGAACACTGGGGGATGAGGGGGGTGGGGGGTGCAATATATACCTTCCCATCTCCTTATGGTGACATCACTGGTCCCAAGACCTACTGGGGAATGGTTATCCTTTCCGCAAGTCCTCCTTTATTACATGATAGGGAGCAGAGTAACTCTGTGTGACCCTACATAGTTAACCCCTTAACTACTAGTAGTCCCTAGCAGGGGGGGGGGCTACATATGTGATTAGGGAGATAACATCCTCTCTTGACATGGGACTGGGCGGTTTAAATGAATAAATTAACCCTTTCACTGCAGGGGGCCTCCACACATTGCGGCCGGGCAGTAAAGCGGTTAAGACATTATTCTTTTCCGTATCACTGCCCCCCATCCAAGTAACGCCTTTTATTTGAATGCTTGGTAGTCTGAAAACAAGAGATGCCTACCTAATTTGGCTTTTCTTTTTTTTCATCCTCTCAAGGGAGCGGAGATGGGGTTTTTCCACCCTTTATCCAGCCTATTCACAGCAGAGATGCCTCGTCTGTAGAGGATGTCAGTGACTATTTGAAGCACCTCTCAAACTAGCAGGAAAGATGTGCAGGCTCACTTGTCTTTTGATGGATATCTGATTTGATTGGTAGTTTTTCTTAACCTTGCTCTTCGGAACTACAGAAATAGTCTGAGATTTCTGTGCAAAACCGCAGCATTTGTGTCTGGATTAGATGCAGCTTCTGAAGACCCTCGCTGCAGATATTCTATTTATCAGAACATTGACATGATTATACATTGTAAATGAAGAAAAACAGCTTTCCTAATTAGGTCTAACCTGTGTAATGCTATCTTTAAAGACAAACGCGTATAGATTTTGCACTTTAAGTCTTATGTATTGTACAGGAATAAATGTTGGCGCTTTATAAATAAACGATTTTTATAATAGGGATGCTGGGCCATATTTATTAAACAGTCTTTTGCTATAAAATACCGTCTGGCCCATTCAGGTTAATGTGCTGTGATCCAGCGTCGGAGGGTGTTCTAAGGCAAATCACTATGGTTTCGTATTTTTCTTGGGGATGTTTTAAATTGCCGCCTTTCCTGTCATAGGAAGCTATATTGCTGTCAGCTGTTTTATTCACGGTGCTCAAAATTATTTCTTTTTGCGCAATTACACGTTTAAATAGGTTTGACAGTTTTTGCTCCACAAACCAAATTAAGTGCATACGGTATGTGTGCTAGTTAACCAATTACTACCTACCATCTTCTCTGACTCCCAATTAGTTTGGTAAAATGTACCCTGTCTTTTACGGCAATGTCTCGCATTGGCCTTCTAAAATGTTGAGTTTCCAGGTTGAAGATAACTGCAAAAGCATTGAAAGAAATTTTTTTTTCTCATACCCAGTAAGTGCAGATATGCAGCAGTACTCTTGTTAATATAATTTATAATACCCTGCCATGTTGCGTACTAACTCACGATTTAAGTGCTGAAAATGTCAAGGATTCTGTATAATGCTAAACTGAGATTTGATTAGAAAAGGAGATCTTTGCAATGCAATTTTTTTACTGTCTGAGTTCAGTGCACTTATAAGGATGTTCTTCTACTTGTAGCTTGAAATCTGATGTGACACAGCTCGAGTCGGAGTGTGTGAGATAGAAGAGCCGGAGGAACACAATATTTAGAAGTCATGCGTCTTAAAAAGCATAGAAGTGATTAGCAATCAAGTGAGCCAGACTTCTCCTATTTGTTCTACAGTATGTCCCTGAGAAAAATTAGCATGAGCACTTCTATAGCATGGGTATCTGTCTGAAGTTAGCACAGGTTGAACTTCATGGACATATGTCTTTTTTCAACCTCATCTACTGTGTAACTATGTAACACGTTGCATTGATTTTGCATGCAATATTTGGCAGTGATGAACTGTGTTCATACAGTGTAGGTAAGCAGATATATACATTATGTAAATATATCCTACCCTTCCCTGAAATAGTGGTAAATAGAAATTCCCGGAGAGAGCAGCAGTGACTGACGAGGATTATAATGCTGAAAGCCTAATAATTAACCCCATATGTGGGACGTTTAGGGACATTTCCTGCCAACATTTCTGCAAAGCCCATAACGGAGCTGTCCAGTGCTGATTCCGCTTGTCAGATCCTGTGCAGCTCAAAGCAAATAAAACAACCATCCGTGTGGTATGTATATTCTTATTGCACTACCAGTGCACATATACGCTGCGCTTTACAAAATAGGCATTGGTATATAGAGGATTATAATACAATAGGGCAGGGGTTCTCAAGTCCCCCCCCAACAGGTCAGGATATCCCAGCTTCAGCACAGGTAGCTCAGAGCCACCGATTCAGCCACCTGTTCTGAAGCTGGGATATCCTTATAACCTGACCTGTTTCGGGGGCTTGAGGAGTGGAGTTGAGCCCCCCTGCAATAGGGGCATGAAACATGCAAGCACATTTATCTGTATACAGTATAATGGAGCTTATATCTAGTAAGCCTGTTTAGCATATAAATAAATGCACAATGCTGGTATATCACTTAATCAGCTCAGATAGCTGCGTTAACTAATTTAGCCAGTTTGCTGTGCAACGTGTTGCAGGCCACTGGCAGCAAAGGGGTTTAGATGAAAGTCTTCAAAAAGGCATCTTTCGTTGGGTGACTTCTAAAGTTGTACATCCCTACAAGGACGAGGCCCTTCAATCACACATACATTCCCATACTTCTAGTCTAACTCAGAAGTACAGTATATACTGTGAGCGAGCAGGGTTGGGCTGCTGTAGTCCACTGGTTAACACTAATTGTGAGCTGGAAAACTAATGTAGCCTTGAACAATGGTTCTTTCCGAAGAAAGTTTGATATTGTGGGTAGCGCACTTGTCGCTAAGAGTGAAGTGTTCTAAACGGGTGGTCAACTACAGTACTTGTGACCATAAACTCTGTTTATCTCCATGTGCCTCCAATGTTGTTATCCATGTAAAACTCCACTTAGCACGTCAATGCATATTAAGTCGGGTTTGTTTATTATGTGTAATGTTTTGATTGCGTTGCCCTATGCCCTAGAAAATAAACATGCCCTGTGCATAAATCTCACAAATCATCACTCGGAGGCAGGGAAACGGTTATTCCCCAAAGTAAACATATGCACGGTTTTTCTTCTTTGCTAAAAATAATTTCGCTTCAGGTTCCATGTGACGTGTGCTCATCAGCTGATGCAAAGAAAGGTGGTAATTTATGTAGTCCCAAAGAATGGGAAATGAAAAAACTGATGATCCTAGCTTATCCACCAGCTTGTTACATGGGGTAAAACATTAATCAGGTTCAGTTAACAAACACATCACAACAGCACTTTCTGTAGGGCTCCACTGCTTCACACTTTGCACTCCCACAGAAAACAGATGTGCTGACATTAACAATACAAAGCACATCGGAGGAGCTGAAGACGGGGCCAATGTGGGGCGTCCAGTTAATGCCGGATCAGGGATGCAATCCCCGGACCAGCGCTTGGTGAATCCCAGCAAGTGATGCATGTTATTCCACATGTTATTATGAAACCCTTTACCTGCTGGATATTTTAATACAATATGGAAGCAGTAAGGGACCAATGTATACAAGGAAACATTTGCATTCACTTAACCCCTGCCACTGAGCAGCTATGTCACCAACTGGGCCACTTAATGGGACTGCAGAGCCTGGTTCATACTTGTCCAAAATGTTGATCCTGTCTCCCTTAATGTTGACCACCAGTCTTCCACATGTTGACTAGGTGGACGGGTCAGACCTCCCAATCTTGCACCACTTCTTTCCTATAAAGCATGATGCACACAGCCCCTGTAAGATGGTTTGCACGGTTGACCCTTGGTTCCCGATTATATTTGCCTTTTTAGTTCCCTGTGTTTCTGGGCCTTTTCCAGAAATCATCATGGCCGATATCCATGCTTCACATCAGTTGGCCTATAGGAAGCCTCAGCGTCGTCCTTGCATGGTATGGCAGCTTCCTATTGGACAACCCCGGGGGCATAATTTACTGATTCCACTGGTACAAAAAAGGTCAAATTATCAGGAACCAGTGGGTTCTGAGTGCTAGGAACAGCGCGGTTCATTAGAGTGGGGTTGGGAGGGGAAATAACAAGATGTTGGCTTATTTCATCTGATTTGCTACAGTTTTAACTTGAAATTGGGGAAATAGCGACTGTATCAAACCTCGGCTCTGAGCGTGCGTATGTACATATAGTGCCAATAAACCGTTTATGAACCCCTTGGGATTTTCCCATATATTTCTAAACTATAATCCCATTAGATCTTAATCTAAGTCCTAATAATGGATAAAGATAACCTGATAGAACAAATGACACAAAAACATGACACTTTTTCAATATTTATTTATTCACAAATTATTCAATATTCAATATCCATGTGTGAAAAAGTATGTGTACCTTTAGATTCAGTACCTGGTGGCGCCCCCTTGAGCAGCAATAACTTCAACTACGCATGTCCTGTAACTGCTGGTCAGTCTCTCACATCGGGTTTGAGGCATTTTGGCCCATTCCTCCTTACAGAACTGCTTCATCTGACTTCCTGCTTACAATCTAAGTAGTAAGCATGGAGCACTTAGAGACAGTAGGAGTGTTCTGGTAAGAGCGTCTGCAAGGGGCCAAGGTCCGTGCATATGAGATGTATAGTATCAGCCAGCGGAGCTGCCCATACGCTTTGTTAGAGAGGTGTGTTTTAAGATGGGTTGAATAGTGGAGAGAGAGGGTCCCGGTCCGATATTGAGGGGGAGGATATGCCAGAGGTGTGGTGCAGTGAGTGAGAGAGAGGTTTTAGGTGGGAGAAGGCTTTAGATACAAAAGGGGTAGACAGGTGACATCTTTGAACAGAACGAAAGAGTCGGGATGGTGCATAGCGAGAAATTAGGGCTGAGATGCAAGAAAATGCGGTAAAGTGTAAAGCCTAAAAAAGGAGGCGAGTTTTGTAAGTAATACAGGATTTAATAGGAAGACGGGGGGGGGGGATTTCAGCAGGAGCGACGCTGAGACAGAATTAGGAGAGAGTAAAGTGATGCAGAGTCCTATCTACCTTATTACTTGATATATCCAGCACTAAACTATATTAATTAGTGAATTGGCAGTTGTTCTAATTAATATGCCCTAAGACAGCAGTACTTATTGGGTAACTTTTCTCAGGATGCCCACGTAGCTGGTATTTGTATCCTTCGCCCCCATGAATGTAGAAATATGAATCTTTTGAATGTTTTGCTGACATCAACTGTGTGCATTTCTAACCCCCCCAATAAACAGCGCTCATTCAATTTCCCTTATCCATTTAGCCATTTGGTGAAATAATACATATTTAGAAATGCAAATTCACCGCTTCCACGTTGATTTTACTGACAGCGAATATAAATCTTCGGTTTCTGCAGCTGAGCTTCTTGCTGTGATTAAAATGAATAGTAAAAAAAATGCGCAGGCATTCGCACTGCATTAAAATCTGTGATTTAGCTGTAATTTGTTGCTATTGATGCTGATTGTAAGTGACACACACGAATTCCACAGCATACACAGTACGTGCGAACAATTGTAGAGAAACATATTTTGACCTACAGTGCAACATACCACAAATAGCATATTTTTGCATTTGAATTCACTGTATTATTAGAATTGCAGCTAAACATGGCTCCAGAATTCAGTGGTACACACAGCTCTCACATATCCCAGGTTTGTAGGGGCACTCTCAACAATCAGTCTTTTTAGCTACAAGAAAGGGACACTGAGAAGGCACAAAACAGGAGGACAGACGGGCAGCAGTACAGATTAAAAGGGTTGTGTGGTAATCTGGGAATATACAATAGTCGTAAGGGGGTCATTTGATATAAAAGCGGACTGAGCTTAATACAGATAAACATGCATGTTTTTTATGCAAAGCCATTTTGGGATTATTGGAATACTTAACCTGCCTATCCCATTACTGCTGCAAACCTCTGAGCTCTTAGCACGGATGTCAAAATGGCACTGTAATGACCTGTTTTACATGGCAGTTGGAACAATATAAGTACAAGACCCCTTCTAGACTTTTTACACTTCATTTTACACAAGTGCTGACATCGTAGAATGTTGATTTCTATTTGAATATCTGTTTCTCGATCGTGTTTTCGAAGTACAAAGGTGGAATAATAGTAGAAAAACAAGCTTGCAGAATAAGCTCAACTAGAATCCTCACTTCTGCAAGCACAGATAAGACTCTTGCATGTTATTTCCCCAATGAGATGGACCCCTTACTGCTTATGGAAAGTGTGGCATTCTAAGGCAAACGGAGCAGGTAAAAGGACAAGGTGTAGTTCTTCCTGTAAAAGGTTTGGGGATTTGCAGTGCTTTTGTTTATCTTTATAGACATTTGTGGCTGTTAAGAGAATTCATGTATCCACATCTAGCCAACTGAACCTGCCACTGTTGAAAGAAGCAAAGTGAAGTCCTAAATAACCCATATGGTCTCAACCTTTTCAATATCACAGACCACGCCAACTGGGTCAGATTGGAGGACCACTGTACTGGACTTAACCTGCCCATTATGAACTCTGAATCAATGATCAATCTTATAATTTACTGCCTCAATATAGTCATGTACATAAGCTTTACGCCTTCAAAAACCAAACAACATGTTGAACTATAGATCATGTTGCTCTTAAAAGGCCTATCTAGCAGGTATGTCAGATGGCCACATATCATAAACTTACACATTCTAGCATTACCGCTCCAGTTGCCTGTTGGGAACAAGAGAGAAAAGTGGATGACAAAAATACCATCTAAGGGGTGGAAAAAATAGGGAAGAACGCCATGCAGAGCAGAGTCGCCCAACAGTCCACTCAATAGCATATAAAAATTGGTGGGGATGGGGGGGGGGGGGACTTGTCGCTCAGTCAAAGGCAACGTAATTGCTGCTGAAGTGAGTTTACTCAAGTATCATATGAATACAGATTGAGCAAGAGAACGTGTCAGGTCGGATCACTCCCCAGTGGGGGTAGGGAGGGGGTTATCTGTTGCTCAACCTGTAATAATATAATACTAAGGGGGAAATGTATGTTTATGATTTGAAATGTGGGAACTGTGTTTTTTGTGTGTTTTTTGTTATACGTTTACAATAATTATCCCATCATTGTGGTATTATATGAACTGGTATTACTCAATCCTAATGACCAAACTAAAACAGCAACTTTTTAATACTGCAAAATAAATCAAAGCACTGTACTTTTTTTTGTAATGTATTTTTGTCGGTATTAATAACCTAATTTTCCACTGGTTTATAATTTTGCAGTTTATATTGTCACGCACTGTAATTGTTTCTGTATTTCTTTTGCTTTTAGGTATGAAATTTGAATTTACATTACACCAACCAAAGAAGGTACGGTTTACGATTCATGTTAAGTAACTCCAACAGGGTATATTAATAAAAACTGTATTATACGGTGTGTTTGAGGGAAGAGAATTACTGGAGCTAGCTAGCGAATATGTCAGTTTATTGAAAAAGTGCCTTATTTTAGCAAAATGGATTGAAACATCAGTCACTTTACCCTCGGGCACAGGTTGTGCTTATTACTGTCTGAGTTTGATCATCCATAAACAGTTGGTTTGGTAAAAATGGGCAAATCGGAAATTGCTCAAAGATGCACTAAATCTCATAATTTGCATATCCATGTTCTTCTGGGAAATTACATCTAAGATTGAAGTGCTCATAGGAGTCTGTGAAGGCATCACTACGCCATCTAGTGGCTGTGACAGACTCTCCAATGGCAGATTGAGTGGATTTTAATGCAATCCTTTTACATGTTAATATAGTGCTGTGTTGTTCAACCAGGGTTCCTAGGAATGCGGAGTTCCCTGGTCATCCCTAAAGGGTTCCCTGTAATTTCCAGGTCATTTCCAAGTCGTACCAAATACAGAAGAATTTACAATGCATCTGATCTCAAACACGTTATTAGAGAGGGATCCTTTACAATGCATCTGATCTCCAGCACGCTAATAGAGAGGGTTGGGGATCTGCAGAATTTCCCAATATAATTATAGGGTTCCTTAACCAAAGGTTGGAAACCACTGATTTAGTGACTATATATTTCATGAATCCCGCCTTAGCCATGTACTTTCTGAGTCATCTTGGGGATATCACTATCTCCCTATTCCATAATTTAGGCACCTGTAATTTACATTTATTACTGAATATTTTTGCCCTAAATCCTTTTTATTTGTCTGTGGGAACTTCCATGCAGACCAGAAGAGGAGACCAGAAAGTCATTGACCAGATTCCACCCTAGAGGTTGCTGCATGAAAGTATAGTCGTATAACCCATTGTAAATTAAAGCTGCTATGTAAATACAATGGGATATAGTTTTATAACATGGGGAATTAGGGCTTTTGCCTCAAATGGGACGAACGTATGAAAATGCAAGTCTACCATTGTCTTCATAATACTGTTACATTCTGTAGTTATGTGAAGGGAAGCTCTGTGAAGTTTACATATTACATAAAGTACATACTACCATTAAGAGAGATGATTTGTGATTTAGTAAAGTACAGGTCTGATGCCCCCACGCATTTCCAAGCATTTGTCACTCTTGACATAGACTACTGGTCCATTACTTTCCTGTAACCATAATATTGTAATAAGTCCTCTGGGAAACCATGTCAGGAAGTCCATATTGCAGAGAAGCAAAATGATGATCGGGTATTTTCAATCAACTCAATCCCCAACTCCACGTAGTATGGTCACTGCATAAAGCTTGGAAATGCTGTTGAAGTTTTGATCATGTTATCCGGAGGAAAGCCAGAAACTACAAAACGAAGTGTAAAAATGCACGTTTGACTGCACTAAGGATTTGCAATAAAATGTAACTTAATATATTCTTTAAGATTGGGTATTAATCAACTCTATAAGTCTGGTTAAAATTATGACCCTCATATACTGTATATGTCTTTGTATCCTGCAGACCACGATTTTTTTTTAATTGTAATTTTGCCAACAAATAGATCCTGCTTAGAATGTTTCAGTGCCTGTCCGAGTTTGGTTATCCGTTGTTATCATCTTTCAGGTGCCGCTCTGGGGTTTGTCAGCAATAGATTGTTTCATTCGATGAGGCCAGATTTCCAGGATAACAGCCTATTTTGCATGACAACAGATTTCAGACATTGGCTCTCACTCACTCGCCAGCTGGAAGTTGGGCATGTTTATCATAATAAATTTTTCATTGTGGCTTTTACTTCTTAGTTACGTGGTACTGCACTATGCACCAGATGCTCCCAAATGTGGGCTTACACACATCTATTATAGTAAAAAGGAATAAAGTCTACCCTTTCACTGCCAGAAGCTCCTGCAGCTCTCCGTTCCATGGAAACATTATTGTCAGTAATTCAGAATTGAACATGCCGTAAAAAGCCATCAATAATTGAGTAGAATGGAATGGTTCACCAATGCAAAGATAGCAGATAATCTATCATCATCTAAGCAGGCATTGCAGATGCTGTTCTAGCATCATCACCTCATTCTTATTGCCAAGGACAGGCAAGATATACCTCCCATGCATATAGATTTCCACTAGGTAGAAACTGCATTCAGTTCTATGTAGGATGGAACCTACAAAACCAGGTCATGACCTTAAGTATCAACTAGGATTAGCAATGCGGCAAAAAAAAGATATGATGTTTAGTATGTTGGGAAATGTACTTAATCCTCTTCGCCTTGTAATGCATTGCCAGCCCCTCTGGCAGTGATGGGGTTAATGATCCAATGATTAAAAAATACCAGTTGATCTGGTCTAACAGAAATCAGTACTGCCGGCCCATTACAGGTTCTTGAGTCTCTAGCACGTCTGGCACTGTGAATAAATGGCCTCAAAGACATCACTTACTGAATGGCTGAGAGCTAGATGTTAAAAGCTGCCTCTTGTTCTGATGGCATCAGAGGTCACCTAAAAGCTTACTCTTAATGTAGGAGGCCTGGGGGGGATACTATCCCGTGATTACGCGTAGCATTCACTTTGGGCACCTCTTTCTATTTCCCATTTATGGCCCAACGGTTGCCCTTGGTAACCTGCCAAATAAGTAACCCACCACTTAGGTGTTTTACAGAAGTGTTTAGCTGGTCTCGTCATCTGAAATGCAATGGAGAGGAGATTGAAAGCCAATGAGAATAATGCATTTGAATTTATATGAATTCAGCTTGGGCTTCTTCCAAAGAAGGTTTTATAAAGCAAATGCTTTTTTAACTCCATCTACTATCTAC
Organism: Ascaphus truei; assembly: GCF_040206685.1. Lineage (NCBI taxonomy): Eukaryota > Metazoa > Chordata > Amphibia > Anura > Ascaphidae > Ascaphus > Ascaphus truei. The sequence goes on from NC_134501.1 coordinate 6,032,847, forward strand.
TGACCATACACCTTAGTGCAGCTACAAGTGAATCCATACATACCACTCTGATCCTGCAGATGGTACAGTATTTGGGGTTTCTCACCAGCTACTTTGAGGTTACATTATTCAGTAGAGTAGAGTACTGTACATAGCAAAATAATAATGTTCAGGTGGCGATGTGGGGGCCGGTGGAATTACCTTCCCAGTATATTGAAAAATGTTAAATCCTTCCCTTCTAGAGAGAGCCACAATACATTGTAAAATAACGCATTACAGATCCCGGATCGTAAAACAGTTATGTCACAATTGTCCAGATAGGCACTTTGCTAGTTGCTGTACATGTGACAAATGTACAAATAAAATAGCATTATTCTAGTTAGTGTCTTGTGCCTCATTTAATAGGGGAGCAGAGTTTGGGTTTGTCAGACAAGATGAAAATGATTTGTTTTCACTATAACTTGTAAGTAATGTGCTCCGGGATTCTGAACACTGCTCTTTTTTTCTTCACAGGGCTGTACGTCTAACAACCAGTATGGAGACGCAATGGAAAATGCTGCAAAACAATTACTGAAGGTAAACCAAGTGATACCATCACGCCCACCTTATCAATTCCCGGCAATGTTTCCGAGCACCAAAAGGAGGCAAAAAAAGATGATGTTTCTGAGGCGAGAAAATAAAAAATACATGGAGAGGAAACTCCTGAAAAAGAGGAAACGATTTCTGCTCAAAGAGAGCCCAATTCTTATCGCCATGAACAGCTCTGCTATGGATCTCTCCCGGCTGCAGTCCGATGACCAGAATGGTAACTGGAAGAAGCTTTATGAGATTCAAAGAGAGAGGAAGAAACTAATGCAAGATATATGTTCAAAGTACAAGAGCAGCAGCAGGAGGATTATTACACCGTATCATGTTTCAAGAGTTTTTGTAGAGGATAAACACAAGATTTTGTATTGCGAGGTCCCAAAAGCTGGCTGTTCCAACTGGAAACGTGTGTTGATGGTCCTCAATGGGTTAGCTTCTTCCACAAACGATATACAGCATAATACAGTACACTATGGAAATTATTTGAAACGGCTCGATAGCTTTGATCGAAAAGGAATCTTTTACCGACTCAACACCTACACTAAAATGATCTTCATTCGGGAACCTTTCGAGAGGTTGGTGTCGGCGTTTCGGGACAAATTTGAACACGCAAACAATTATTACCATCCGGTTTTTGGCAAACCCATCATTTCTAGGTATCGTAGGAATGCAACAAAGGAAGCGCTCAGGACAGGGTCTGGAGTGCATTTCAAAGAGTTTGTCCAGTACCTTCTTGATGTTCATAGGCCGGTGGGTATGGACATACACTGGGATCATGTCAGCAGACTTTGCAGCCCATGCTTGATAGACTATGACTATATTGGGAAATTTGAAAGCATGGAGGAAGATGCGAACTTCCTCCTGCATCTCATTAGCGCCCCCCAAAACTTAACCTTTCCCAGGTTTAAGGATCGACATTCTAATGAAGAAAGAACGACTAATAAAATTACCCAGCAATATTTTGCACAACTGTCCCCTTCAGAAAGACAGCGCACATATGACTTTTATTATATGGACTATCAGATGTTCAATTATACAAAACCTTTTGAAGACTTGTACTAGCTGCATGAAAGTGGACACGTTTTCTTTTATACAATATCACCTTCAGGTTGTCGATTGTTGACATTTTGTGGCAGTCCAAAATCCTCACCCACATTGAGGACATTTCACCTATTTTAAAAGCGTTTTATTGCTTTTAGGCATATAAACTCGTGAACATTTTGAAATAATTGTCCATATAAAGCCTTTGGGGTAGAAATACATGGATATATGGTTCACATTTCTTAGCTGTAAACGCCTATTTATTGATGGGTCAGCTGAACTACCGCAGTAAAATAATAGAGATGGGAAATACAATTAATGAAAAAGTCTCAACCGTTTACACTAAATAGTTCCATGTGGTAGGTTACAAAAGTCATATTTATTAATTTTTTTGTTTCATTGACGGGGGGGTTATTGATCGATTTTCACAATGTAGGCAAATAACAAAAAGTAGGGTCAACTCTGATATCCGTTAATCAGTTATAGATTCCAGTCATGTGGTACAAAAGTCCTTAATTACGTGACCACAATCTGCAACTCGTTAGGCTATGATCCCTTGTTTCCGTTTACCACTTCAGTGCTGGTGGAGTTAATATCAATGGTTACCTATGAAGAGTGAATGGTATGTGGTTAAATGCTGAGTGGGAGCATCAACTGCGTTCTTAACTGAATGGCATTCAGCAGACGCCCTTGAATATGATCAGCAATGCTGTTCTAACACAGCCCCCGAGTTCTCACCTCTGCAAGTAGACGAGTTGCTTGTTCGATTTCCTGTTCCAGGGAAGATGGCGATGAGCAGGAATATACCTTTCTTTAAATCATAGCTGAACTTTAGCAGTACTTCAATCAGGAGTCTGCCCCTTCTGCTAGACACCAAAGTGAACAACAGAAAGGGAATCATCTTCCTTAAACAGTTCTGGTTGTTCAAGGTCACGTGAAGCTTGATCTGCCAGTAGAATGAAGGCTTGATGCTCATAGATCTAGAACAATAGATGCTAATTTACATCAACAATATTCATGCTAGAATGATACTGTAATACTTATGTATAATTCATGTGCTGTTCTTTTGGGAGGTAAGTTTATTCACTCACTGTTCCTATGGTAAGCTGCCCTAAGGTTTTGTGAGGTTTGTTTAATTAAGCAGTATTTAAATTTGTGATTATTTATCTATTTGAACAATATTGGCACGTTAATCCCTCGTAGCAGCATACTCCCGACGTTTAAAACCGCTCTAGGAAACAACATATTGCTACAGTTTTATTACTTCTCGGAGGTAAGGATTCTTATTGTAAAGAGGCCGTTCAACCTACTCAATGGGTTTGTTTTTTTTAAAGGTATCTAATGGAAATAATATATGTACTGTATGTATCCAAGTAAAACTCTGAATCAGATATTTGGTCGCGGAAGGCATTTGGCCGCTGAGTGAACCTCAGGCGCTCAGCCTCTGGCCATTCAGCCACCGGCCGCTCAGACTCAGGCCACTCAACCGCCGGCTGCTCAGACTCTGGCCACTCAGCCGCCGGCCGCTCGGCCTCTGGCCACTCACCACCGGCCGCTCAGACTCTGGCCACTCAGCCGCCGGCTGTTTCGCTAATAAGGTAAGTACATTAAGGGTTAATTTGGCGGTTAGGGTAAGGGGTTATAGATAGGGGTTTTGGGGTAAGTGATTAAGGTTTTTAGGGTAGGGAGTAGCGTTGGTATTGGGCATTAGGATTAGGTTTTTTAGGGTAAAGGGTAAGGTTAGGGACGGCAAAATGCGCAGCGGAGAGATGTCCCTGCGGCGAGGTGAGTGGGTGGCTAAACGCTGACATGGTCAAACGGCCGCGGCCAGGTGTCCCAGACCGAGTAAAACTTACTTGAATTTATGTGTAGGTTGGGATCGTCCCGGGAATCCGCGCCTTCTCCACTCTGTCGGGAAAACTGAAACCCCAACAGGGACGACCCTCCACTGGGACTGCGGCATGCAGTGTGCGGCTATGGGGTCCCCAGGGGGCGTCTGTCTCGGCTTCCATGTTCCAGACATGAACGGAGAAGGCGCGGATTACCAGGACGATCAGCACCTATAGAAAAGTTTAGTTCTTTTATTTCCTTGGGCACACATCATTTTAATTAGATAACTTAATGGGTGTTTTTTTTGTTTTTTTTTGTTTTGTTTTTTAAGTTGGGTGAACTGCCCTTTTAAAGGATTCCTTAGCAAAACATGATATTAGTATCTGTATTTTCTAAATACTTTAAGCTCTCGACTTGAACCCATTTTGTTTAATATGACAGAGCCCTCCATTCAAGCACAGCACAACTTGCTTTTCAATTCCTTTTTTTATTATTTTTAAGAAAGAGGGGGTCATTTATTAAACTGTCATAGTGCAGACCAAGCACTATCGCTCGGAAATTTCTATTAAAGTTAACTATCAAAGTTTCATTAATAACCCCTATAGAGCCAAACGTATACACAGTGATAATTTAAAATACAAGGAAATTATCATTGAAAAAAATAGGCTTAAAGAGGCAATTCAAGCGGGCACATATATTTTTTAACAAAGAATTGATGCAGGGGGTCTCCGGAGCTGAACCCCATTAATTTTAGCTCTGGGGACCCCCTGCTTCCGGTGATATTTACCTCCGTAGGGAGTGCTGGTAGCTGCTCCGGCGTGCTAGCAGGGATCACGTATTGGCCGCTTGTCAAAGCTCCCACACCGTGCGGGCCAATAGGAGGCCGTGATGTCATCCAGGCTTCCCTGTGACCCACCCGCAGCTTTAAAAAGCAAGGAGGTACCGGCGCCCCCTTCAGAGGGATGTATCTATTGAAGCAGGGGGTCCCCGGAGCTGAAATTAAAGGGATTCAGCTCTGGAGACCCCCCTGCTTCAATCAACAGGAACTTTAAAAAAAAAAAAAAGTGAAGAAATTTGCCAGCTTCGATTTTGCTTCTTTCAGACAAATTTTTAACAATAAACTGAAAAAATATCTCTTGCCTCAAAGAGCTTACAATCTAAGTGAGCTTCTGGGAATGTACAGAAAATACTGTGATAATGCAAACACTGTAAGGATGGGGATATCCTCGTAGCCGCAGGGCCCTCTGAACACGAGTTAAAATTACAATGAAAAAAAACACACTATTGGAACGAGCTCACATTTCAGTCCTGGTTTTAATTTTTTTTTATTTTTTGTTTTTTTTCAACCTTTTGATTTTAAGTATTAGAGTGTGTATTTGAAGGTGTGTACCTAATATTTAGGTATATAAACCGTGTGAAATTTCACGACCGCGTGAATACTTGTAATATGTAAACTTGTGGGGGGGAGGGGGCGGGGTAGGGGGGGTTGTATAGAAGAAAAATGATCACACTTAAAAAACGTTATTCTTATGCGATCAGTAAAGTTACCAAGATTGTGAACTGCACCCTTAGTTACTGAGATATTGATAAATTAAACTCCTGAGCAAAAAAAAAAAACCCCTAATGTATGTGCAGGGAATAGAATATAACCATGGGGACAGCCGTTCCAGCAAACCAATTGAAATCTGCCACATCACTGGGGAATGAAATTGTTGCTTTCTATTGGTTAACCGTCCTAAACAAATATTATACCAGGGATTAAACCTGTAAATATCTGGTGTTCAGCCTCAAGCGTCACATTATTGGAGGGGGGTTGAGGGGAGGTGGAGGGTCTATTTTTCTGGAGCAATGATACTTTACAAAGAGAAACAACCTCTCCTCTGGTCTCGGGTTAATTTGACATGTTGAGAAAGCCTCTGCTCAGATTCATCCTTAGAACTTCAAGGCTACGACCATAAATACAAATCACACTTATTCCCGAATCCAGCGCTTAAAAGCCTTTTATCGTCAGAACGCCCAAGTTCTGGATTTACAATCTTGACATTCAGTACTATGGAAATTATTTGGTTACTTACAAAACTGAAGCTAATATTGGTCAATTAGTAGAAATGCACATTCTCTGCCACAAGGATCGGCATCAATTTGCTATGCAACCATCCTTACTTTTGCACAACACATTCAGTCAGGAGAAAACAAATCCAGGTATCAATATTAAGTATACAGTACCCAATACGCGGAGATAATGGGTCATATCTTCATTCCTGCTGGGATTTATTGATGTCCGTATTTTCCATGGTTATTACTTAAATATACAAAAGGACCGGAATAGAAGTTGGGGCACTAACGCTAGGATACTGCGCTACATAAGGAGGATTATATGTTTGAAACTTCTATTTAATATGGTGAAAAGTGGGGTAACTTAATTTTTACCATAACAGAGAGGCCTTAGTGTGCTATATTGGATGTAATAGCACATTGCTATTGCCATGTCTGACACTCCCTGCAAGTGTAATATGCTTTGTATAGTCAATGATGTATTGAATAATACAGTTTGCCAGTGGTTTGGTACAGTGCCAGTATTCATGTAGACATTCCATGAGAGAGAGAAGTTTGGGGGCTTATCGGTTCTTTCGTAGTATTCGGATGATTTAGTACTTGTAAATAAATGAAAAGAAAATACCTGAATATTGTAAAGATAAAGAAAAAAAAAAAAAAAGGTGTGAATTACTTTTTATTAAATAGAGTAACTCTTTGAAACATCATGATGTTCGGTGGAGGTTTTGTTGATTCAAAACGTGTTTCTAAAGGCTGGGCCTGCTGCGTAGCGCTGTAATTTGTAATAGGTGAAGGGTGAACTGTATTTTTATTGTTAAACCACCAATTTAAAAATGTCCACTGTTTATCGATTTTGACTTCTGTATATGTAAACTTTCAAGGTCAGGTTACACCCAAAAATGTTAAAATGTGTACACACACAAAAGATATACACAAAATGAAATATAAGGTAAAATGACTGGGATAACTTGAGGTTCTCTTTAGATGTCAGGAGGCAGCCATCTTTGATTTGTGATGTCATGTGAAACTGAGAGCATCATAGTGACTTCTGGGTAATGAGACTCCTGTCATGGGGTTGGCTTCTAGGGAACAGTGCAAATCTGACCTTTTTAAATCAGTGCTCTTGTTGGAAATACCAGGTGATGCAAAAATGAGTAAGGCATATGAATGAAGCAGAATTAACGCAGATTATTTGGGCCTCTGACTCTTCCAATGATGCTAGCATGGCTGATTTTGTGGTGGAACAAGAAACGTCATATGGTGACTATGATATTATTTGGAACAGCACTGAGAAATACTGTTCTTTTTCTGCCATGTCTCCTTGTTTATTAAATCTGGATTATTCATTCTAGTTAACATATCAATTACATATACATTCATTTTTCTATTCTCAGGGTTCTGACTTGTTTTTACTCTACAAATACACCACTAGACACAACTACAGAAGAGAAATCAAGCATATGTGTCATTTTATGTTACGCAGCACTTTCTTTAGCATTTTATCCGTATGTTTTGAAAAGGGTCACTGTACAATTGCAGCTTGAGCTATTGGACTTCATGAAATGTAAATGTTCTGCTTAATAGTCAATACCTGCCTTATTTTAGTGGAAGGCTGCTTTGCATTGCACCTTCTGTGTAACCTCAGCACACAAGTTATTGATCGCCAATGCTTTGCAAGCACCAACATTTACATAAACCCCTTTGTACTTCAAATAGTCATTTTACACCTGTATTTCTCATTCCCACGGCTGTTTTGGGGTATTCACAATGAACTATACTTTCTTCACATCCTGTTAAGTTTATTTTTCTTCTGTCTCCAAACCTTTACCTCAACTCGAACACGGCTTACCATGTCATGTGACAATTATTGTGTCAATTAAACTGGTGAATTATTGCAGTGGACTTTTATTCTTGCTGCCTTTCATAATTGGCTGGTGTACTTGCGTATAGGTCATTTGGTTTGGAACAGGCATGGGGCAAATGGTCAATCTCTGAGGCTTGACCACATTAAAATGGCAACAGGCAAGGAGTAATTCTATAAATAAATGAAATCCTTAGGTTGATTAAACTCCATTTTATTGATTGAAAATCCGTCCGTGTACAGAAGCAAATGGTTTAAATCAGGGGTGTTCAACTCCAGTACTCAACCCCCCCCCAACAGGTCAGTGTCATGATGATATCATGGAATACTTGGTATTTTAATCAATCTGGTGCTTCAGGGGCTAATGTGGTTAGTTTGTCTTCAAAATACAAGAAATTGTGTGTATGACAGGTCAAGACCCTTCCTGGGTCAGTGCTGCTCTACAAAGAGGGCTTAATTGGGGGGGGAGGGGAGAACAGGGGACTATCACTGATGGCCCTACTAACAGTCACGTGTTATTTAGAAGGCTGGAGACGATGGCCAGATCCTGGCTATCAGCCTCAAAGAAAACGAACATTCCTGAGAGACCTCCTGTGCGTCCCTGAGAGAGGTGACAAACAGGTCAGCACTTAGTTGGAGGACTTTATTAAAAATGAGGATATCATGTGACGTCATCTACGCTGAACACTAAGCGGTACATATTTGGCATCGTTGCAATAAGATTAATGAAATCATACCACACACTGCATGAGTAAGACGTGCCTAAGACAGATAACTGTTTCTCCCGCGAAAATAGACGTTAGGCTGTCACATTTTATACGCAGGCGTGCGTGTGATTTACACAGAGGCAACCGTGAAGATGGCGTCTGTCTAAGTATTAAAGAAATGAAGTTATGAGTGTTTCTATATTCAGCCAAACTTAGAAGAAAGAAAAAAAAAAAACTTCTGATGTTTAAGTTCTAAAAATGTCAGGAGAGCCGATTTACGATGGTGGGTCTTATGGTGTTCTGTGGTGGGTCTTATGGTGTTCTGTGGTGGGTCTTATGGTGTTCTAAAAGAAGCAAGTTGGAATAAAAAAAACCCTACTTTTTAATTATAAATCGGAATTCGACAAGTTGTGTTTTGGGATCTGACACATGAATTTTCATCTTCTACTCCAGTGATCTCGCTGGGAAAGACCTATGACAAATGGTAACGTATTGTATACAGATTTCTGTTTATGGTTTTATTTTAAGAAACTGTTCTGCATTTATTGTATGTCCTTGTAATAACCGCTTTCTGTAATCTATAGCACTGTATTTTTATATCTACTATATATTTCTGAAAGCACTGTATGTCTGCGTCCCTAGCGGCAATCTCATTGGTCCCTTGGCCCGCCCGCCCCCGCACACCTCTCATTGGCCTGAGGCGGAGTGATGGGCCAAAGGACACCACACACACACACACGCACGCACACACACATACACACACACACACACACACACACACACACACACACACACACACGAGTAGGGGGGATGTTACCTACAGTAGCGGGGCTCACAGTGTTAGCAGCACCCGCGCGCACCTCCTCCCCTCCCCGTGTCTCCCGCGCTTTCACCCCGCCCCCCCCTCCCCCGGCGCTGCTACAGTCAGCGGGACACACACACACTATTATTACCCCTTCAGCGCCCTCCCCACCCAGTGTCAGCGGCCGTGCGAGACCCCCCTTCTATATCTCCCACCTCTCCCCCCCACACATATACATGCCCTCCCTCCCCAGCGCTACAACTCACCCCTCCCCGGCGGGGGAACAGCCAGTGGCCAGGCAGGCTGCCTCGCGGCGCCGAGTACCCAAGATGGCGGCGCCCGGGACACAGCGGGGGAGCGGCCACAACACGCTGCCTCCCACCTCAGATCCACGTGGGACCTACCGGATGGGTGAGTGAGCGGCCTTCACCTCCCTTCCACCCCCCTTCACCTCCCCTCCACCCCCCCTTCACCTCCCCTCTATACCCCCCTTCACCTCCCCTCCACCCCCCCTCCCCTCCGGTGTCAGTGTCTCCCCGATACCCCCCCCCCCCCGGCGCCGCTACAGTCAGCGGGGAAGCGAGCGAGTGCCCGGGATACAGCGGGGGAGCGGCCACAACACGCTGCCTCCCGCCTCAGATCCACGTGGGACCTGCCGGACGGGTGAGTGAGCGGCCTTCACCTCCCCTCACCCACCCTCACCCCCGTTCACCTCCCCTCACCCCCTTTCACCTTCCCTCACCCCCTTTCACCTCCCCTCACTCCACTTCTCCCTTCGACCCCCTTTACCTCCCCCCCTTCACCTCCCCTCCACCCCCCCCTTCACCTCCCCTCCACCCCCCCCCTCTTCACCTCCTCTCCACCCCCCCTTCACCTCCCCTTCACCTCCCCTCCACCTCCCCCCCTTCACCTCCCCTCCACCCCCCCCTTCACCTCCCCTCCACCCCCCCTTCACTTCCCCTCCACCCCCGCTTCACCTCCCCTCCACCCCCCCTTCACCTCCCCTCCACCCCCCCTTCACCTCCCCTCCACCCCCCCTCTTCACCTCCCTTCCACCCCCCCTTCACCTCCCTTCCACCCCCCCTTCACCTCCCCTCCACCCCCCCTCCACCCCCACCTTCACCTCCCCTCCACCCCCCCTTCGCCTCCCTTCCACCCCTCCTTCGCCTCCCCTCCACCCCCCCTTCGCCTCCCCCACCCCTTCCCACCGCCTCCCCCCCTTCCCACCGCCTCCCCCCCACCTTCCCACCGTCTCCCCACCCCCCCTTCCCACCGCCTGCCCCCCCCTTCCCACCGCCTCCCCTCCCCCTTCCCACCGCCTCCCCTCCCCCTTCCCACCGCCTCCCCTCCCCCCTTCCCACCGCCTCCCCCCCCTTCCCACCGCCTCCCAGCCCCATTGTACTGTGGTGTGGTTACAATAAACCATTTTTATACAACATCGTATTACATTTTCTTCCATCTTTCTTTTCAATATTATTATCCAACCTTTACAACAAACAGTCACCTATTGTTCCACGATTTATAAATAATACTACCTATTACGCATTTACATCCCGGGCAACGCCGGGTCTCTCAGCTAGTATATATTAAAACAATCTTTAATAAGAGATGCTTTGTGGCTCTGAATGAACTGTTGCATGCTTTGTAGAGAGTATTCACATTTTCGGACACATTTTGTTACAACAGATTTTTGTGTGTTAAGTGCATAGTTTTTCTTCAATAAACAGGGACCTGAGACCTTGGTAGATACATATTAAATACACATTTTTCCATATATCTTGGGTGGTGGCAGTAGATAGACATGAATGCAATTGAATAAGGGTTAGTGAATATTAACTAATTGAAAGTACCTTGCACAGGAGAAAGGTGAGTTGCCTAGAGTAGCCGTGTGTATTAACCCTGGTTGCATATCTAAGTCACATGCTCACAAATGTACTGTTTGCGACAGATGGTATATGGGGATGGATTGAAGGGAGATAGTTAGTTTGGGGGTCCTTTGCGAAGGTGAAAAGTGGGTCTGCTTGTGAGCTGTGTATTAACCCCTGTCCCATATGCAGGTCACGTGCTCACAGGTGTGCCGTATGTGTCAGTCTGGTTTTCAGGATATCCCAGCTACAGCACAGGTGGCTCAACCAACCTGTGCTGAAGCTCGGATATCCTTAAAACCTGAGCTGTGGGGGGGGGGGGGGAGATAAAACATACAGTACATAGGTAAAAAGGTGCCGCAAACGCCTGTGCTCAAACCCTAAGAGCAGGGAACAGTCTCCAAAGTTCCTTCAGAGATATCATTTTCCTTCCATGGCCAATGGGAGCAGAGGCTGGTGCCGGAAAAAGAATGAACACAAAGTGGTGCATTGGCGCATGGAATTTGTGAATGTGATGGAATTTTTACTCTTGTTCCCCTCTACTCACAATCTTTCCCATTCAATAAGGTAATAAGGTGACCATACGTATGGGTTTGACCGGGACAGTGCTGGTGTTTGAGTACTTGTCCCGGTCTCCCGAAGGTGCGAGTAAAACATCTCATTTGTACCGGTTTTGACATTTCTGCTCCAAACCTCCTTGGAGTGACAATTTAAAAACCGGAACATCTGAGACATTTAGTCCCTCCCTCTGCGTCAAACATTGGACATGGCCCCCAGAAAGGCAAGCCCAACATCCGCATCCACTCACAGGAGCTGTGTGGCACCTGAGGCCTTCCCAGTCCACCCCCACCCCCCAAAGGTAAAGTGTGTAGTGGTTTTTTCTTGGGGGGGAGCTGTTTGTGTCTTTAGGGGTGTGTGTGTCTTGGGGGGGGGGGGGGGAGGGCTGTGATTTTTTCTTGGGAGCTGTGTCTGTCTTGAGGGGAGATGTGTGTCATGGGGGTAGCTGTGTGTGTGTCTTAAGGGGGGCTGCATGTGTGTCTTGGTGGTGGCGGGAGCTGTGTGTGTATCTTGGGGTGTGTGTGTCTTTGGAGGGAGAGCCGTGTGTGTGCCGGGGGGAGAGCTGTGTATGTGTCTTGGGGGGCAGAACTGTGTATTGGGGGAGAGCTGTGCGTGTGTCTTGGGGGAGAGCTGTGCGTGTGTCTTGGGGGGGCTAGAGCTGTGTGTGGGGGGGGGGGGGGAATTGAATGAGTGAGCAAAAGGGGGTGGAGGAGTGAGAGGGGGAAGAGTTGGATAAGTGATAGAGGGGGAAGACAAGGGTATGAGTGAAGGAGATGATTAGTAAACAATGGTTTATTTTTACCTAGTTTGTCACTTTACAAATATGGTCGGTCTGGAGAGTGTAACATGTCCTGCTCAGAATCTCTGGACCCCATGGGTTTTACTGTACGGCTGCTTCATCAAGAGTCAATATGATTGACGCCTGACGACGATGCCGTGCAGCGAAACGCGTGGAGTCCAGAGATTCTGAGCAGGACGTGTTCCAATCTCCAGACAGACGATACCAGAAATACATACCTGACCAGCATGTGCGACGCCAGCATCTACGGAGGCGTCATTACCTATGGAGGCCGTTATACCGCAGCTTGTCTGCGGCGTGGGAGTTTCTGCTCAGAAAGCACACTTGTGCTTTGTATCTAGCTCTTGAGATTAACTGCACTGAACAAACCACATACACAAGAAAATAAACCAGCCACAGTTTGTATATGCAAACCTTTAATGGGAAAGATTGTGAGTAGACATTTCAGAAGAATAAATGCAAAAATTCCATCGCTCACAAATTAAAGAAAACTTTCACTATTGTGCGTCCTGTGTTTTCGCTTTCTCCAGTGCCTACTTATGCTCCCCTTGACCTCGGAAAGAAAATGGATTATCTGTGCAACAGCCATACTGGCGTTCTACTCCCTGCATTCTACTCCCTGCATTCTACTCCCTGCATTCTACTCCCTGCGTTCTACTCCCTGCATTCTACTCCCTGCATTCTACTCCCTGCATTCTACTCCCTGCATTCTACTCCCTGCGTTCTACTCCCTGCATTCTACTCCCTGCATTCTACTCCCTGCGTTCTTCTTCCTGCATTGTTCACCTGAATTCTGTATGCAAGTTTTCTGAAGGCTGTAATTGGACAAAATTAAATAACATACCCAGTTGTTAAGAGTGTGTAACATGCGGATGATGAGGAAACCTATACATTCTTGTGTACAGCATCATCTGTGTATAATGTTTACATTGGTTCAATGAACATATTTGAAATAGAAAATATTGATCTTTCCAGGATTAATATAGCTACGAAGACCTAATGCTATATTTTCCAGATAACCTCTTAAGGTTTCATTTTCCACTACCTTGGGTAACAAAACATTCGCTACAATACTAATGTCAATTTTTATGGTCTATATCACCATAACCTTGGCTGTCTGAAGTGATGGAGAATCTTGTCACTATTTATTCGGTAATGAGTTTCTGCCAATACGGAATTTGATTGATATACTGTATTTCTGTGTAGGACACAGGTTCATATGCCACAGTGTTGTAAGTGCTCAGTGGTGCAAGCGAGGCAGAATACTTTAATATAGTAATTAATGTTCAACGTGACTCTTCATGAAGTGACTGCATCATTAACTAGGTGTTACCGCACTTCTCCCCATATGGATAGCAGCAATAACTTACATGGAATAGCAGAACTTGTACTGCTTTAAAATATACAGCAAGTGTAGATCTTAAGGCCCCAAGCTGCTAACCCCTGCTGAAAAAGCCGCCTCTGTCAGTAAACAACCTTAAGGGAGGAAACCCCAGGGATTAAAGTGCTGAAGCGATGATGAGCCTGCTAGAGAAATGCAGACTGCCGACTTTGCACGGTTCTATGGAATGTCTCATACATGTGTGCTTTGTTTGTATCGTACATATTTTTGTTGACCTTGTTGTACAAATAAAAACCACAAAAGGGTATTTCAGCAGTTCTTCTGCTGCCAAATGTGCAATAATGCTGCGAAATCCAACATATGGTCTTTTACAAAAAAAAAAAAAAAAACATTGGATGCAAAGGGATATTTTGCTTTGATACATACAGTAGGGCGATGGTTTTGCACCAGTATAGCACATGTTTTTCAGGAAGGAGACTTTGATAAGTACCCTTAGTTTGTTCTTGTAGTTTGAGCAACCCTTCGATACAAGGTTATCATTAATTCCAGCCAATGGGATATGAAGAGATCACTATCTTATTTCTGTGCTTTTTAGTACGATGTTCCTATAACGGGAACATGGTTTTCGAATCTCGGGTATTCTAACTTTCCACATCTAAGGTAAGATTTACGGATATTTAAAAAGGACCAATTTGAGTGTTTGTTTGTGCGTAATAACATATATTGTACTTTTATGAAAACCATCCTCCCAATTTCCAAACCTGAACTACTGTAGATGCACCACCTTAGTGGTAATGTCACAGATGCTGCCAGCTTCCTGTGACTTAGAAGTCACTTTACCATGCACCAATCCTGATATGGTGAGGTCTACAGAGCTTCTGCATTTAACATTCCATGAGCTGTGTTGTGTACATGTATAGGTATATATGATGTCATGCGTTTATAATGTAGTGGTCATTGGGTCACACAATGGTTTCTGGCTTTGAAACCACTTTATCTACACACCTTTGGATTTTCCTGGCTGCTACAGAGAGACCAATTTGTGAAGAACATTGGTTCTGCACTTGAGATTAACATTTGCTTTCTCATTGACCCTTAATGTGGTGTAAAGTCAAAGAAGGAACAGAAAGAGAAGGAAGGTATACAACGGTGATCTACTGTATGGTTGGCTGGTATCATAAAGCCCCATCCACAAATAGATCTATGAATATTACAATGTCGAAATTACACCAGTAAAGTTCTAGTTCACAAATACGCTGCCGAACCACCTGCTTACATGTTCCATCAAGCTATAGTTTACATACTGTAGAAAGACGTCAATGAGAGAAGTATTTTGTAGAAGACTAGAAATGTTAAAGGGGGCGTAAGACACGGCGGACTTAACAAATGTAGTTTAATGAACCAACAAATACCAACGTTTCGACTACATGTCGTATGTAGCCTTTATAAAGAGGTGCCATCACCTTAATAACGACGAGGCGTAGCCAAAATGTTGGTATTTTTTGGTATCTACTTCCTCTGTTCAGCGAGTTCTTGGCGTTCTACAGGACAGCCCATCAGTAGTGCTGAGCACTGGCTGTGACATGGGAACCTTACCTCCAGAGTGCCTGACGAATGCTCTTACTGTTTAGAAACTGTGAAGTGTGCATTATGCATTGCCTGTACAGTAACTTCATGTATTAGAATAGTGTGGATAGCTAATCAATATTTCTCAATGTAATGTATTTTCTATGATGGAAATGAAGTCATGCCCCTTCTCAGTGCGACTGCTCTTAATAGACTAAGCCAGCCATAATAAGGCAAATTATTGATACAGCTAAAAGATCTAGCAGGCATGTAATTGGAAGATTGATATCGAATGTTCTATTGAAAAAAAGATAATTGAAATGCCCAAATATACGCAATTTGTATTTAAGTGCATAATTTATACCTCTGTCATGATTCATTATCCCCATTTCTCAATGAATTCTTCCTGTGGGATGATGGATGGAGCAGTGCCAGCACCCACTGTCAGCTGCACTTAATTCTGAAGTTCAAAATGTCTCAATATACAGGAATTCCTGCACATTCTAACTCGGGTAGGAAATAAGGCTTGCACTTTCTTTCACCAAATGTCCCAGCAATTCCATTCATGGGGGCTGGAAGTGGCAGTGCCGGGGTTTATACATGTTTACATTATGGTAATATGTTACTGATTTTGTATGTACGGCGCCCCCACACAAAAAAATGGTTCCTGCCCTCCTGGGGCCATATACAAAGGTCTACATTTCAACTTATCCAAGAAAAGTTAAAGAACAATATAATGGCGAAATTCGGTGAAACACCAACCCTCTCTAATAGCGCGTCTGAGATCAGATGCATTGTAAGGAACCCCAATCCTCTCTAATAGCGCGTCTGAGATCAGATGCATTGTAAGGAACCCCAATCCTCTCTAATAGCGCATCTGTGATCAGATGCATTGTAAGGAACCCCGACCCTCTCTAATAGCGCGTCTGAGATCATATGCATTGTAAGGAACCCCAACCCTCTCTCATAGCACGTCCGAGATCAGATGCATTGTAAGGGACCCCGACCCTCTCTATATAGCGCTATGTACATTAATGGCGCTATATAAATAAAAACATACATTAAGAAGCAAAATTCAGCAGTAATACACGTGACAATCATAAATTGCAAATTATACAAATAACACATAATGGGAAGAAGTGCTTCAGACATAAAAGTAACATTTAGGAAAAGGAGTCCCTGCTCCGAAGAGCTTACAATCTAATTGGGTGGTAGGAAAAACGAGACAGTAGAAGGGCGTTCTTGTAAGTGCGTCTGCAAGGGGTAAAAGTTTATTTATGAGGTGTAAATTATCAGCCATGGAGCTACTCATTACTCATACTGTATGCTTCCATAAGCAGGTGTGTTTGAAGGTGGGTCTTAAAGGTGGATAGAGAGGGTGCTAGTCGGGTATTGAGGGGAAGGGCATTCCAGAGGTGTGGGGCAGTGAAAAAGGTTTAAAGGCGGGAGAGGGCTTTGGATACAAATGGGGTAGAGAGAAGACATCCTAAAGCAGAACGTAAGAGTCGGGGTGGTGCATAGCGAGAAATTAGGGTTGAGATGTAAGGAGGGGCAGAAGAGTGTAAAGATTTAAAAGTGAGGAGGAGACATGAGTGTGAGATGCGGGATTTGATAGGAAGCCAGGAGAGTGATTAAAGCAGGGGAGATGCTGAGACAGATTTAGGAAAGAGTAGAGTGATTCTGGCAGCAGCATGTAAGAGACTGGAGCAAAGTTAAACACGATCATATAACCCCTGAGGTGCAATCTGCATTTTAAAAAAAGAACTAGATATCATAGAATAGTAATTAGATGTGTTACAAGACTTTTTCACTTCACTTTTGTAGCTGTTATGCAGGCATTAATTATTTAATTTATAATCTCTGTAGAACGAGATATCCAGTCTCCGGTGTAGTTTATACCGCGCGAAACACGTACGCATAGAAAACCGGATTCTGTACAGAAATCATGATAATGTAATACTCAATGGTAATTAAATCTAAAGTTATTAGGTAAGAATTACTGAAGTGAACTAAAAATAGATTAAGTGTCTTGTATTGGAATTGTTGAGTAACAGATTGCTTTTTTAATTAATCAGATTAATCCAACTCTCTTTATTACTGAAGGGAATAAAGCACTAATATGACATTTCATTGCAAACGAGCTGTTCTAATGATAAAAGTAATTTTTTACCCACTGCAAGATCAGCAGAAGGTGTGCCACACACTATCACAGGCCCCTCTGGTTGTGAAGGGGTTAAGAAATCCTGTTGTCGCATGCAAAAGATTAGGTGCAATCTGATGGTGAAGATGCCACGTTGAAATGCTGCTTCTCCATTTTACAGATTTGTTTCCAGCCGTCCTCATACACATTCACCTGCAGCAGGACCCACAGGTCAGAAGGGAGAAGCATCTGTACCTCTGCCAGGCTCATGAGGCTGAGTCTATGTTCCACCCAGCACCAAGAGGACATGGCCTCCTCACCCTCAACACGAACCTTAAACCCCAGCTCTTAAATGAAGCATCCCAATAGCCTGGACTCACGGTTACTGTCCCACAGTCACTCCTCCCACCCATGGTGGCCAAGCCACACTGCCATCTACTGGGATCTCCTTTCCTATTGTCTTCCTTTGTTGCGCTTGTATTAAAATTCCTTTTATTGTAAAGCGCTGAGTGCACTGTGGGCAGTATATAAAGATATATGTACTGTACACATGTAACCCTCCTTGTCTGGCTCCTGGGGAATGTACATCAGTACAGTGTATTACTGTGTCAGGGTGTTGAGTCCGTGCATCTGGGTGTTAAGGTAGAAAAGATGGGCGCCAGGAACTCTATAGTTAAACAGGACAGGCTTTATTTACAGAGTTTGAGGACAAACAACTTCCCCAGGTGCATCACTGCATCCCTGGAGGGGCAGATGCTTAGAACAGTTGGGGTAGTCGATTAGTAATACACGCAGGGCCGTTTTAAGATCTCGATAGGCCCTAGGCACTCTTACATTCATAGGCCCCACGCCATGCCGGACACGCACACGCAATGTCATCACGCGAACTAGTGCATATTGGGATTTACCCGTTTGTGACGCATATTGATGAGTTTTTTTTTTTATTGTTCTCCCGAATGTATGCGAACAAGAAATATATGCACACACTGGTAACTTTTTCTTTCTCCAAAGAATTTGCATACATTGGAAAAATGCCATAGTGGCGACAAATACAGATTTGGACGAATAATTGGCACATCTCCAGTGACTGTAAATCATTGCTTTATTTGTAGCAAGGAAGCGCTTTGGGAAAGTGACTCTTCTATGACACACTGCTGCCTCCATCTGGTGGAAAGGAAGTACAACACTTTCTATTGCATGTAACACTGACATAAAACCATTGTTTTTTTTTAGACTCCAAGGTCAACCGGGAATGAATCAACTCATTACTACGAATCTGCAGCTGGAGGGAGGAGAAGACATTCAAGTGAAGTGTAGGAGATGTGTGCAGAGGTACATATAATGGAGACCGATTAGGGTGAAATTATATCTTGGCTTTATTGAGCTTGGCTTTATTCTGCTCTTTTTAACCTCTTTACAGGGCTGGCTGGGATGTTTGCGGGCTCGGTGCAGGGACATATGCGGTGTCTCCGCTCTTACCTTCCCCGGTAGCATCTCCTCCTCCTCCTCCTCCTCATAAAAAACATAAAACACAGACACTAGGAGCGCCACTCACAAAGTTTCCATTCTTTTGCGCTTTGTACAAGGTACGTTATCTCTCTGGGTTCTGTGGCCTGGACCTTTTGTAGTTTCAGCTTCTTTGGCGTCCGCGTGTCTCCAAAGGACTCTTGCAGAGATGCCGGTATGCACGATGACATCACACGCCGTGGCACGCTGATTCACAGCGGACTGTCTTGGTCCTCTCTGCGCTATCCCACGCTGCCCGCAGTCGGCTCTTCAGGCTTCCCCAGTAATCTTTCGAGTCTCCAATTACTGATTACCCGGAAAGGCAAATCTAGAACCGCTCACCCTACGCATTCCACAAAAAAATGATTCACTTCCTCAGGGGTATGAACCCCGAGAGAGAACAATAATAATAATATCCTAGTGTCTGTGTAATATCCAGGACTGTGCTATGTTCTTTTCTTATTATATGCAATTAATGATACTACCTTATGCAATCCTGCATTCAACAGTCTTCAAATGAGTTTCCAACTTCTACCACGATGAATAATCAATGTGAGTCTTAACTAAATCCAAGAATATTTTGACATGTTTCTATGAACTATATGAACCTAAGGGGTAAAAAATAGATATATTGATCCCCTCCACACCAAGGGTGTCACAGAACCATCGCGACCGCTGTTATTATTAAATATCTATATTCACTGTGTCTATAAGAGCAGACTTTCTACAAGAATTGCTTAACACTGTATGGGTGACATTGCATTACCTTACTATTTGATACTATACACTGTTGTTTGCTTATTGTTTCTTCACATACTGCATGTTGCACTTACTACTGAGGACCAGCGTCAAGGAGGACTGAGGACCAGCGTCAAGGAGGACAATCTTCTACAAATACTAATCAGGAAGGATTTGGACAATCCGCCACACTTCCAGGCTGCAGGACTTCCTAACAGAGGTGGCTTACAACACCTGTGATTGTTTCTATTAATATGTTATTAATAATTTGTGTTCTTAATCTATCACAGGGAACCCCTGGTTAACTATTGTGATCTATAATATACACATCACTATATCACTGTGGGTATAGTACTGAGGTTGTGTGATATCCTGGTGCGCTATTAGAGAGGGTTGGGGTTCCTTACAATGCACCTGATCTCAGACGCGCTATTTTAGAGGGTCTGGGTTCTTTACAATGTATCTGATCTCAGGCGCGCTATTAGAGAGGGTTGGGGTTCCTTACAATGTATCTGATCTCAGACGTGCTATTAGAGAGGGTTGGGGTTCCTTACAATGCACCTGATCTCAGACGTGCTATTAGAGAGGGTTGGGGTTCCTTACAATGCACCTGATCTCAGACACGCTATTAGAGAGGGTTGGGGTTTCTTACAATGCATCTGATCTCAGACGCGCTATTAGAGAGGGTTGGGGTTCCTTACAATGCATCTGATCTCAGACGTGTTATTAGAGAGGGTTGGGGTTCCTTACAATGCATCTGATCTAAGCACGCTATTAGAGAGGGTTGGGGTTTCGCAGAATATCACAGTATAATCATAGGGTTCTTTAACCCAGGGGGGCGCAAACTTTTTTCCCTGCGCCCCCCTGACGGCTGTCCCCTCGCTCCCGCGCCCCCCCCCCCAACCCCAACTTACCCGCGCTCCGGCGTAATGACGTCACGTTGCCATAGCAACGTGACGTCACATGACCTCGCAGCGTCATTTTGACGCCGCGTTGCCATGGCGACGCCGGGAGGAAGCCGCCGGAGCCACGGGTAAGTATGGTTTACAGAGGCCCTGCAGCTCCCCCGGCACTTAATTTAAGTGCCTTCGGGAAGCGCGCGGGGCCTCTGTAAACCCCGCGCCCCCCGTCGGCAGTCTCGCGCCCCCCCTGGGGGTCGCGCCCCACAGATTGCGCACCGCTGCTTTAACCCACGGTTTAGACAGTAGCAACAGAACCTTAAATGGTCTCAAGCTCTCCGAAGATCATATGTTGCCTCTCCAATGTGCTAGCCTGTTTTTGTCTTGTTTACATATTGATACATTAAAGGTCGCAGAAGTGTAAGGAACATTATGGAAAAAAAATCAAAAACGATGGACAGTACTCACCCTTATTAGTTCTGGGTGCCAACGAAACGGCGGGTCATCCCCACTCTCCAGCCACTGACATCACAAAAGAAATCCATGTCCATGTCCAGAGAGGGTCTGAAACATTGGCTATTGTTCCAATTATGTATTTTTTAAATTGTGAAGAATAAAGATATTTGTATCTTTATTGATATAGCGCCAAGCTTTATGTATCATGTGTATAGTATTATCCACGGTGCTACTTAAGATGTATATTGTTTACAACAAAGGAGTAATGTGGACATCAGTGGCGCAGCTAGACCTACATTTTGTCAGGGCCCCATTATAAATGAACGTATTCCGTAGATTCAAATTTAAATATACCACGCACAAATATGCTGCACATATAAATATAGATTCAATATAAAATATAGATTACTCCTGTACTCACCATTTATTTTTAAGTCACAAGTTCCGTTTCCACACTAAGCAAACACGTTAACCATGTGATCTATTAGGCCTGAGAGCGCGGCCCGTTGGAAACCCGCCATTAGGTAAAGCAGAGGGGGGAACGCCTCTGCGCACGTCCACAGCGAGATTCAATAGGTTTTTTTTCTCTCCAAAGTTGTGTAAAATTCGCCAAACACTTTAAATAAATCAGCATAGTAATATAAGATAATAATGACTGCAATTATTCTATCCCTCCCCCACCCCCTCTCTCATCATCACCCTCATCTGCTCTCTCCCTCATCATCAGCTCTCTCCCCCTCTATATTTTCTCCCCCACGTCTCTCTCTTTTCTCCCGCACATGTCTCTCTCTCTCTTTTCTCCCCCACGTCTCTCTCTTTTCTCCCGCACATGTCTCTCTCTCTCTTTTCTCCCCCACGTCTTTCTCTTTGCCACCCCCCTCGTGTCTTTCTTTCCCCCCCCACATGTCTCTCTCTTCTCCCCCTCGTGTCTTTCTTTCCCCCCCCACATGTCTCTCTCTTCTCCCCCTCGTGTCTTTCTTTTCTCCTCATTTCGCTCTCTCTCTCTTTTCTCCCCCACATGTCTTTCTCTTTGCCACCCCTCTCGTGTCTTTCTTTTCTCCCCCACATGTCTTTTCTGTCTTCTTCCCTTTCCTGTCTGTTTTTACCCCTGTGATTTAACCCTTGCCTCCCTCTCACAGCCTGTCTCTCAGGCTGCAGATCCAGCCCCGCCCACTGACCAAGGCCCCACCCCTTCCCTCCCACCTTTCCCAGCCTCAGGCTTCAGCCCCGCCCACTGACCCTCCCTCTCACCTTTCCCAGCCTCCCTCAGGCTGCAGCTCTAGCCCCGCCCACTGACCAAGGCCCCACCCCTTACCTACCACCTTTCCCAGCCTCAGGCTTCAGCCCCGCCCACTGACCGAGGCCCCGCCCCTTCCCCTCCCTCTCACCTTTCCCAGCCTCCCTCAGGCTGCAGCTCTAGCCCCGCCCACTGACTGAGGCCCCGCCCTTCCCCTCCCTCTCACCTTTCCCAGCCTCCCTCAGGCTGCAGCTCTAGCCCCGCCCACTGACCGAGGCCCCACCCCTTCCCCTCCCTCTCACCTTTCCCAGCCTGTCTCTCAGGCCTCGTTCAGGGTGCAGGCTTCGGAGGGAGGGCGTGCTGCCGTGCGAGCTGCCGCGGGACACAATGTATTCAAATTGAATACTGGTTGTCAGGGTAGCAGCTGCCCTGTCTCTGAAGTACGGAGTTGACGCTGGCTACAGTTTCACTAAACAAACCAAGTCGTTTTTTGAAGCTGCAGCAGCGTCACTGGGACCTCGGCAGCCAATGAAATCATTCTTGAGAATGATTTCAAGACTGCAACTTGGATCCCTAACCTCAGGTCTGTAGCCCCGCCCCCTCCCCGCCTCCTCAACTCCTGAAAAAGTCTGCTGGGGAGGATGAACACACATCGGCCAGCAGACTGCCGCTCGCCCTCGGGAACGCCCGCCCTCCAACTCCTGCCTCTGACACCCTGAACGAGGCCTTAGGCTGCAGCTCCAACCCCGCCCACTGACTGAGGCCCCGCCCCTTCCCCTCCATCTCACCTTTCCCAGCCTGTCTCTCAGGCTGCAGCTCCAGCCCCATGCTGCTCTTGAGGCCCCACCCCCTGACTTAGGCCCCACCCACTACAAAGGCCTGCAGAGGAAGGGATTTCCCCTCTGTTCTTCCTGCTGAATCTCAGAGCAACACCCACCTACGCCCCACCCACCTGCAGAGGAAGGAACTTCCCTCTGTGCTTCCTTCCTGCATCTCAGGCCCCGCCCCTGACCCCACCCACCTGCAGAGGAAGGGACTTCCCTCTGTGCTTCCTTCCCGCTACAGGGAATTAGAGTGCGGGCTGCAGGGTCCGGGCCACCGATGGGGGGAACGTAAATAGTTCTTAAGAAGTAGTAACGTTACTGTCCTGAGTCTACTGTAGCTACAAGGATGATCTTGGTGTAGTAACCGATATAGCAAACCATGACATCCGGAACTTGTCGAGCTGAAGCATGCTTCACATTGTCCCTTACCAGAAGCACGGGAAGCAGACGGACGATTGTGGGGATTTTTGTAGATACAGTTTCAAATACAGTGGATGACTTTCTCCAATGCCACGAGCTGCTGTGATTATTTGCTTTTTTGATCAGCCAAAGGACTTGAGCGAAGTATCACTGAGAGGTGGGCACGGGCTGGAAGAAGGGCCTTCATGCCCGAAACGTAGCCCCCCTTTTATAGAACATTTGTTTTCCCACACGACTGGATATGTTGTGGCATTCATGTCTGTATTTATGTTTGTAGCAGTGTTTCTGCTGGTGACCATTCAGAATACATGTAGTGTTCCCGGTTCCTATTTCCCACTGTGCTGCCTTAGAGATGAGTGGGATCTATGGCAGGTATACTCCAATCCAATCCTCAAACCCCCCCCCCCCCCCCAACAGGTCAGGTTTTCAGAATTATCCCAGCTTCAGCACAGGTGGCTCAATCAGTCTGACTGAGCCACTTGTGCTGAAGCAGGTATATCCTGAAAACCTGACCTGTTGGGGGGGGGGAGTCTTGAGGACTGGAGTTGATAACCCCTGGTCTATGGGACACTGTTTTTTTCAGTATCACCAGAAGTATTGCTTATTTTAGATCTGAGTGTGTTCACATATTACTTGCAAATAGTGAAAAATACTTCTCAGCACGCTTGCGTGAATATTATTAATTTAGAGTGCTGTGGGTCTCTTATTACAAATACTTCACATTGTAACACAAATATTAAAGCGGCTGTGAAGGTGAATTGATCCATTAAATGGAGCTTTACTTTTATTTTCACTTGAATACACATCGCTGAATGGGGCAGCCACTTTCACAAAGCCTCTGAGAAAAATAAAACAGAGAAACACAACACGATCCAGTTTGGTCAAATGTATTCTGCACATTCATTTTCTTATTTTACACAATTATTTGGTTTCCTGATAACAAAAACAACTACACTATGTAGAGAAAAATTGGATTTTCTGCAATTCCGCTAAAGCTCGCTAGGTGGCACTAAAAACATACATTTAAATCCCCTTTTTTCATTGAAAATGAATGGGGAGCTAAAGTCAAAGCACAAACTAGCGGTACCCCATGTTAAATTAGCAAGTAGAGCTACACCCCGATAGCACTTATTCTCCAAATCCTGCATTCCAAAACGGCTTCATCTCACTTCAATTTGTTGACCTCTATTGAATCTTACGACTGTATTGGTTTATATCCTAAACGTTGGAATGGGTCCGGCCATTTCAATGGAACCCAATGTCCGATATCTACTAAGCAGTCTTCTGCCAGTACCCACCACCCAGCACCTGCAGCCAATTGGCTTGAATGAGCTATAAGGTGTCACCCAGGGTTGGTAATGGTCTTCCCACAGAACACTGCTGAGTGCGCTTGGCCCAACGTGTTGGATCGGCGCTGGCTTGTGAAGTGGTGGGTATTTGCTCAGTGATTACATGTTTAACCCCTTTGCTGCTGGATTTTGCCAGCAGTGCATTACTTTGCAATCCTTTGCGGGCCCAGTTTTTATATCTTAATATGCAGAATGTTAAAAGGTGCTCAGCAGTCAATAGTTATGTAGTGAACGTTTAACACATTTTAGAGCAGGGATGACCAACTCCAGTCCTCAAGGGCCACCAACAGGTCAGGTTTAAGGATGTCCCTGCTTCAGCACAGGTGGCTTAATCAGTGGCTCAGTCTTCAACTGAGCCACCAGTGCTGAAGCAGGGACATCCTGAAATGCTGACCTGTTGGTGGCCCTTGAGGACGGGCGTTGCTCACCTCTGCATTAGAGGTCATTTGTATTCACCACACCTGGTTTGTAGTCTCAACCAACGTCACAAGCAATGCAGGACCAGCCTCACGCTGCCTGACACATGTGAATGTGCTCATAAGGCCGCGTCCCTGCCTAGCGCAACCGCGTGTGCGGCGTGAACAAAAGGTTATGCCTCAATGAGGGTGGCCATAGAGCACGCGACGGGGTGGGTCCCGTGCGCGGCTCAGCCAATGGGGGAGAACCGCTCACGTGATGTCACGGGCACGCCCCCGTCACGCAATCCTACAGGCCACGGATCACTTCTAGTACAGGCACGTGTCATGTGCTCATCGCGTGCGCGAGCGCGCCTGTACTATATCTGTGGCCTAAGTCTTCTCTGCCATTGCTGTACGGATTTGGTCAATTTGAGAAACTGTGGAACAAAAGTGACAATGGCCTCAGAGTTGGCTGCCTTTAAGTGATGGGGATGTGAATGATAACGTAACATGGTTACACACACACACCAAACCTGCACGTATGTGTTGCTTCCGGAGAGAAAACATGACAAAAATAAATGAACTTGGAATGGTTACCTTCTTTGCTTTACATTTACTTAGGGGCCACAATATGTTGCAGTCTCTCTCTTGATCTCGCTCTCCTTCTCTCTCTTTCAGAATTAAACCTATATATTAAAAAGGTACGAGAATATTACTCCACTACTAAAAGATTTTATTGGCATGACTCTTGCATTTTAAAGATACTTTTTCTAGGAATGATAACCTTTAGGGACCAATATAACCTCCCAGCTTCCCTCTGTGCAGCAAAGAGTGATTAATCTGATAAATCTCTCCTGCACCAGCACAGCAGCTGAGCCTCTTATCTTTTATGATGCAGAATGGTTAGGAATAGTCACTTACAAAATATACACCTTTCTGCAATCTCCTGTTGTGTACCCTGTAGCTGCACCTATTTAGCAGGTCCTTTACCGGTTTGTGATGCTCTGTACCAATGAAAGCTAGCTGTTCCAATAGTGCCTGTACAGGTGTTGTCAGGGCCCGGGGCAGCAATCCCGGCTGTCCCCCCTCTGTTGGTGGCCCTGCCTATTGCACACTGCCTGCCTCACATTGATTGAAGCTCTGAACCTTCAGCTACTGCATCTTTAAGATCAATGACCAATTGATTTGTAAATGGTCAGTAGGTTTTCGGTAATCCAGCAGCACTATATCACTATTTCATGTATATGTGAGTACACACAAATATATACAAAATGCAATGTTTTATTAGTAAAATGATCTTGGCATCTAATAAATGGTATGCTTTCTGTTTCCTTCTTAGGAGGGGCTCACTTGTTTGTAAGCTCTTGTATCCCACTTTGACAGAGGAACTAAGGGGTGTGTGTACCTATGTTTCATGTGTCTGGGTGTTGGAGGGTCTGCTTGTGGCAGGTATGATTTTCATTCTCCTTATTTTTGAGTCTGTTTCTGTCTCCCAGACACAAAATAAAATAGAGAGGTTTCTCCACCAGATGTCACCGATTCTCTTCTGCCATACCAACATGGGGTTCTTCAGTGCTTTCCAACCAGTAGTCCCCAGTGCATGCTCTGTACGTATCTCTACATCCGTTCCCTCACTTAGCAATACACGGTCCTGCCCCTCACTACTAGCTGTCAGGGGTGTGCAACTCAGTCCTCAAGGGCCACTCACAGGTCAGGTTTCCAGGATATCCCTGCTTCAGCGCAGCCTTCAACTGAGCCACTTGCACTGATGCAGGGATATCCTGAAAACCTGACCTGTGAGTGGCCCTTGAGGACTGGAGTGGACCGCCCCTGCTCCCTCTCCCCAAAAACACGACATCTGGACTTCATGCAGAAGAAATGCCACATTTGCCGAGGTTTGTATCGTCCACTTTCAGAGCTCTTCATCTTTACAGCTAATGTTGTGTCTTGCTGGCACACAATGTGCTGTTGTGTGCTAGGGTGATTGCGACAAAATGCACTGCAAGGCCTCTCTGGGTCAAAGCAGGACTGTCCCACTTCCAAGACACGAAGGGTGACTGGGCATCTCCTACATATGCGCATGGCTTTATTATGATTATTTATTTGTAAAGCGCCAACAGATACCGCAGTGCGGTACAGAGCGTATTACATAAACTGAATGACCTACAGATAAGGACAAACAGATACAGAAGGGAATGAGGCCCTGACAGCTTACGGCCCCGCTGCCTGCGCTGCACGCGCGTCTGCCAGGCTGGCGCCGCGTGCAGCCGAGATCCCCGGTCTGCAGTGAGCTACAGGGGGGGGTGTGACGGGGGCGTGGTCATGACATCACCCTACAGGTTCGCCCTCATTAGCTGAACCGCCGGGGGCGTGGCCAAGCGCTCCGTCGCTAGTTTTGCTCCCAATTTTCTTGAATGCAGGAAAAACTGTCCGCGCAGCGCAGCGGCCCCCCCTCGCAGTGGGCCCGGCCTCATTGAGGGGCGCCTCTTGTCGCCACAGCGGGCGCAGGCAGCGCTGACCCCTCTCAGTGGGCCAGGCCACATTGAGGGGCGCCTCTTGTCGCCACAGCGGGCGCAGGCAGCGGGGACCCCTCGCAGTGGGCCCGGCCACATTGAGGGGCGCCTCTTGTCGCCACAGCGGGCGCAGGCAGCGGGGACCCCTCGCAGTGGGCCCGGCCACATTGAGGGGCGCCTCTTGTCGCCACAGCGGGCGCAGGCAGCGGGGACCCCTCGCAGTGGGCCCGGCCACATTGAGGGGCGCCTCTTGTCGCCACAGCGGGCGCAGGCAGCGGGGACCTGGCCTAAGCGGCAAAGTTGAAACACAATGTAAAGTGGCTGCTCATTGTTTGCACGCAGCAGCACAGTGACTGCTCTCTCCTGCTCCCCCGCGTCCTGTGTCACTGCATCTGTTTTGCTCTTGTTACCGTTGGCACTGAAGGGTGTACTCCCCCCGTCCGAATCCCAGCACCCAAATCACTCAATCTCCCTCTGCTTCAGAGCACCTAAATTAGATTGTAAGCTTTACGGGGCAGACACTCACTGTGCCTGCAAATGTGTATATACTGCGCTATGTACACACACACTAACAGTGTCCTCTCTCACTTACCTTCACTCGCATTGTTAGACTGTGTGAGGTCCCCACTGATTTCATCTCTTCCCCACATGGACTCGCTTGGAGCTGCGTTCGGGCCCCTGGAGGGGATGTATTTAGCCACTAGTGGGGCGGTACCTGTTCTAAGGGAAAAGCTGAATTAGTCCCAAGAGGTACAAATCAATGAGCAGCACCGAAGGCGTTTACTCTCTCGTACAATAGGACTTCTAAGCAGCGCTTACACGGGAAAGGCCAGTAAGGGCAAAGTAAAGGGTATTTGTGCTGGGGGTGGTACTCAGGTGCTCCTTGCAGCCGCCCCCTGGGCTGTTGTAGACCAGGGGGGCTCAACTCCAGTCCTCAAGCCCCTCTCCCCCCAACAGGTCAGGTTTTCAGGATATCCCAGCTTCAGCACAGGTGGCTCAATCAGAGGATCAATCTTCGACTGAGCCTCTGAGCCACATGTGCTGAAGCAGGGACTGATTCAGCCATCTGTGCTGAAGCAGGGACTGATTTCAGCCACCTGTGCTGAAGTAGGGCTATCCTATAAACCTGACCTGTTGGGGGGGGGGGGGGTCTTGAGGACTGAGATTGAGCACCCCTGAGCTAGTGTATCAACTCGGTTAGTAATTACATCCGTCCCTGCTTCAGCACAGGTTGCTCAATCAGTCCCTGCTTCAGCACAGGAGGCTTAATCAGAGGCTGTTGATTGAGCCACCTGGGCTGAAGCTGGGTTTTCGTGAAAACCTGACCTGTTGGGAGGGGTTTAATGACTGGAGTTGAGCCCCCCCCTGTTCTAGACGTTTGTGCTTTAGTAACTGAAACCAGCAGCTGTACCCTACATTGTGTCTGGGGTTCTATACCCTTACATTGTGCCTGGGGTTCTGTACCCTTACATTGTGTCGGGGGTTCTGTACCCTCACACTGTGCTGGGGGTTCTGTACCCTTACATTGTGTCTGGGGTTCTGTACCCTTACATTGTGCCTGGGGTTCTGTACCCTTACATTGTGTCTGGGGTTCTGTACCCTTACATTGTGCTTGGGGTTCTGTACCCTTATATTGTGCCTGGGGTTCTGTACCCTTACATTGTGTCTGGAGTTCTGTACCCTTACAATGTGTCTGGGGTTCTGTACCCTTACACTGTGCCTGGGGTTCTGTACTCTTACATTGTGCCTGGGGTTCTGTACCCTTACATTGTGTCTGGGGTTCTGTACCCTTACACTGTGTCTGGGGTTCTGTGCCCTTACAATGTGTCTGGGGTTCTGTACCCTTACATTGTGCCTGGGGTTCTGTATCCTTACATTGTGTCTGGGGTTCTGTACCCTTACATTGTGTCTGGGGTTCTGTACCCTCACACTGTGTCTGGGGTTCTGTACCCTTACACTGTGCCTGGGGTTCTGTACCCTTACACTGTGCCTGGGGTTCTGTACCCTTACATTGTGTCGGGGGTTCTGTATCCTTACATTGTGCCTGGGGTTCTGTACCCTTACATTGTGTCTGGGGTTCTGTACCCTTACATTGTGTCTGGGCTTCTGTACCCTTACACTGTGCCTGGGGTTCTGTACCCTTACATTGTGTCGGGGGTTCTGTACCCTTACATTGTGTCTGGGCTTCTGTACCCTTACATTGTGTCTGGGGTTCTGTACCCTTACATTGTGTCTGGGGTTCTGTACCCTCACATTGTGTCTGGGGTTCTGTACCCTTACACTGTGTCTGGGGTTCTGTGCCCTTACAATGTGTCGGGGGTTCTGTACCCTTACATTGTCTGGGGTTCTGTACCCTTACATTGTGCCTGGGGTTCTGTACCCTTACATTGTGTCTGGGGTTCTGTACCCTTACATTGTGTCTGGGGTTCTGTACCCTACATTGTGTCTGGGGTTCTGTACCCTTAGTGTGTCTGGGGGTTCTGTACCCTTACATTGTGCCTGGGGTTCTGTACCCTTACATTGTGTCTGGGGTTCTGTACCCTTAGTGTGTCTGGGGGTTCTGTACCCTTACATTGTGCCTGGGGTTCTGTACCCTTACATTGTGTCTGGGGTTCTGTAACCTTACATTGTGTCTGGGGTTCTGTACCCTTGGTGTGTCTGGGGGTTCTGTACCCTTACCTTGTGTCTGGGGTTCTGTACCGTTACATTGTCTGGGGTTCTGTACCCTTACATTGTGTCTGGGGTTCTGTACCCTTACACTGTGTCTGGGGTTCTGTACCCTTACATTGTGTCTGGGGGTTCTGTACCGTTACATTGTCTGGGGTTCTGTACCCTTACAATGTGTCTGGGGTTCTGTACCCTTACACTGTGTCTGGGGTTCTGTACCCTTACATTGTGTCTGGGGTTCTGTACCCTTAGTGTGTCTGGGGGTTCTGTACCCTTACATTGTGTCTGGGGTTCTGTACCCTTAGTGTGTCTGGGGGTTCTGTACCCTTACATTGTGCCAGGGGTTCTGTACCTTACATTGTGTCTGGGGTTCTGTACCCTTAGTGTGTTTTGGGGGTTCTGTACCCTTACATTGTGCCTGGGGTTCTGTACCCTTACATTGTGCCTGGGGTTCTGTACCCTTACATTGTGTCTGGGGTTCTGTATCCTTACATTGTGCCTGGGGTTCTGTACCCTTACATTGTGTCTGGGGTTCTGTACCCTTACACTGTGTCTGGGGTTCTGTACCCTTACATTGTGCCTGGGGTTCTGTACCCTTACATTGTGTCTGGGGTTCTGTACCCTTACATTGTGCCTGGGGTTCTGTACCCTTACATTGTGTCTGGGGTTCTGTACCCTTACACTGTGCCTGGGGTTCTGTACCCTTACATTGTGTCTGGGGTTCTGTACCCTTACATTATGCCTGGGGTTCTGTACCCTTACATTGTGCCTGGGGTTCTGTACCCTTACATTGTGTCTGGGGTTCTGTACCCTTACATTGTGCCTGGGGTTCTGTACCCTCACACTGTGCCTGGGGTTCTGTACCCTCACACTGTGTCTGGGGTTCTGTACCCTTACATTGTGTCTGGGGTTCTGTACCCTTACATTGTGTCTGGGGTTCTGTACCCTCACACTGTGCCTGGGGTTCTGTACCCTCACACTGTGTCTGGGGTTCTGTACCCTTACATTGTGTCTGGGGTTCTGTACCCTTACATTGTGTCTGGGGTTCTGTACCCTTACATTGTGTCTGGGGTTCTGTACCCTTACATTGTGCCTGGGGTTCTGTACCCTTACATTGTGCCTGGGGTTCTGTACCCTTACATTGTGCCTGGGGTTCTGTACCCTTACATTGTGTCTGGGGTTCTGTACCCTCACACTGTGCCTGGGGTTCTGTACCCTCACACTGTGTCTGGGGTTCTGTACCCTCACATTGTGTCTGGGGTTCTGTACCCTTACATTGTGTCTGGGGTTCTGTACCCTTACATTGTGTCTGGGGTTCTGTACCCTTACACTGTGCCTGGGGTTCTGTACCCTTACATTGTGCCTGGGGTTCTGTACCCTCACACTGTGTCTGGGGTTCTGTACCCTTACATTGTGCCTGTGGTTCTGTACCCCTACATTGTGTCTGGGATTCTGTACCCTTACATTGTGTCTGGGGTTCTGTACCCTACATTGTGTCTGGGGTTCTGTACCCTTAGTGTGTCTGGGGGTTCTGTACCCTTACATTGTGCCTGGGGTTCTGTACCCTTACATTGTGTCTGGGGTTCTGTACCCTTAGTGTGTCTGGGGGTTCTGTACCCTTACATTGTGCCTGGGGTTCTCTACCCTTACATTGTGTCTGGGGTTCTGTACCCTTACATTGTGTCTGGAGTTCTGTACCCTTACAATGTGTCTGGGGTTCTGTACCCTTACACTGTGCCTGGGGTTCTGTACTCTTACATTGTGCCTGGGGTTCTGTACCCTTACATTGTGTCTGGGGTTCTGTACCCTTACACTGTGTCTGGGGTTCTGTGCCCTTACAATGTGTCTGGGGTTCTGTACCCTTACATTGTGCCTGGGGTTCTGTATCCTTACATTGTGTCTGGGGTTCTGTACCCTTACATTGTGTCTGGGGTTCTGTACCCTCACACTGTGTCTGGGGTTCTGTACCCTTACACTGTGCCTGGGGTTCTGTACCCTTACACTGTGCCTGGGGTTCTGTACCCTTACATTGTGTCGGGGGTTCTGTATCCTTACATTGTGCCTGGGGTTCTGTACCCTTACATTGTGTCTGGGGTTCTGTACCCTTACATTGTGTCTGGGCTTCTGTACCCTTACACTGTGCCTGGGGTTCTGTACCCTTACATTGTGTCGGGGGTTCTGTACCCTTACATTGTGTCGGGGGTTCTGTACCCTTACATTGTGTCTGGGGTTCTGTACCCTTACATTGTGTCTGGGGTTCTGTACCCTCACATTGTGTCTGGGGTTCTGTACCCTTACACTGTGTCTGGGGTTCTGTGCCCTTACAATGTGTCGGGGGTTCTGTACCCTTACATTGTCTGGGGTTCTGTACCCTTACATTGTGCCTGGGGTTCTGTACCCTTACATTGTGTCTGGGGTTCTGTACCCTTACATTGTGTCTGGGGTTCTGTACCCTACATTGTGTCTGGGGTTCTGTACCCTTAGTGTGTCTGGGGGTTCTGTACCCTTACATTGTGCCTGGGGTTCTGTACCCTTACATTGTGTCTGGGGTTCTGTACCCTTAGTGTGTCTGGGGGTTCTGTACCCTTACATTGTGCCTGGGGTTCTGTACCCTTACATTGTGTCTGGGGTTCTGTAACCTTACATTGTGTCTGGGGTTCTGTACCCTTGGTGTGTCTGGGGGTTCTGTACCCTTACCTTGTGTCTGGGGTTCTGTACCGTTACATTGTCTGGGGTTCTGTACCCTTACATTGTGTCTGGGGTTCTGTACCCTTACATTGTGTCTGGGGGTTCTGTACCGTTACATTGTCTGGGGTTCTGTACCCTTGGTGTGTCTGGGGGTTCTGTACCCTTACCTTGTGTCTGGGGTTCTGTACCGTTACATTGTCTGGGGTTCTGTACCCTCACACTGTGTCTGGGGTTCTGTACCCTTACATTGTGTCTGGGGGTTCTGTACCGTTACATTGTCTGGGGTTCTGTACCCTTACAATGTGTCTGGGGTTCTGTACCCTTACACTGTGTCTGGGGTTCTGTACCCTTACATTGTGTCTGGGGTTCTGTACCCTTAGTGTGTCTGGGGGTTCTGTACCCTTACATTGTGTCTGGGGTTCTGTACCCTTAGTGTGTCTGGGGGTTCTGTACCCTTACATTGTGCCTGGGGTTCTGTACCCTTACATTGTGTCTGGGGTTCTGTACCCTTAGTGTGTCTGGGGGTTCTGTACCCTTACATTGTGCCAGGGGTTCTGTACCTTACATTGTGTCTGGGGTTCTGTACCCTTAGTGTGTTTTGGGGGTTCTGTACCCTTACATTGTGCCTGGGGTTCTGTACCCTTACATTGTGCCTGGGGTTCTGTACCCTTACATTGTGTCTGGGGTTCTGTATCCTTACATTGTGCCTGGGGTTCTGTACCCTTACATTGTGTCTGGGGTTCTGTACCCTTACACTGTGTCTGGGGTTCTGTACCCTTACATTGTGCCTGGGGTTCTGTACCCTTACATTGTGTCTGGGGTTCTGTACCCTTACATTGTGCCTGGGGTTCTGTACCCTTACATTGTGTCTGGGGTTCTGTACCCTTACACTGTGCCTGGGGTTCTGTACCCTTACATTGTGTCTGGGGTTCTGTACCCTTACATTATGCCTGGGGTTCTGTACCCTTACATTGTGCCTGGGGTTCTGTACCCTTACATTGTGTCTGGGGTTCTGTACCCTTACATTGTGCCTGGGGTTCTGTACCCTCACACTGTGCCTGGGGTTCTGTACCCTCACACTGTGTCTGGGGTTCTGTACCCTTACATTGTGTCTGGGGTTCTGTACCCTTACATTGTGTCTGGGGTTCTGTACCCTCACACTGTGCCTGGGGTTCTGTACCCTCACACTGTGTCTGGGGTTCTGTACCCTTACATTGTGTCTGGGGTTCTGTACCCTTACATTGTGTCTGGGGTTCTGTACCCTTACATTGTGTCTGGGGTTCTGTACCCTTACATTGTGCCTGGGGTTCTGTACCCTTACATTGTGCCTGGGGTTCTGTACCCTTACATTGTGCCTGGGGTTCTGTACCCTTACATTGTGTCTGGGGTTCTGTACCCTCACACTGTGCCTGGGGTTCTGTACCCTCACACTGTGTCTGGGGTTCTGTACCCTCACATTGTGTCTGGGGTTCTGTACCCTTACATTGTGTCTGGGGTTCTGTACCCTTACATTGTGTCTGGGGTTCTGTACCCTTACACTGTGCCTGGGGTTCTGTACCCTTACATTGTGCCTGGGGTTCTGTACCCTCACACTGTGTCTGGGGTTCTGTACCCTTACATTGTGCCTGTGGTTCTGTACCCCTACATTGTGTCTGGGATTCTGTACCCTTACATTGTGTCTGGGGTTCTGTACCCTACATTGTGTCTGGGGTTCTGTACCCTTAGTGTGTCTGGGGGTTCTGTACCCTTACATTGTGCCTGGGGTTCTGTACCCTTACATTGTGTCTGGGGTTCTGTACCCTTAGTGTGTCTGGGGGTTCTGTACCCTTACATTGTGCCTGGGGTTCTGTACCCTTACATTGTGTCTGGGGTTCTGTACCCTTACATTGTGTCTGGGGTTCTGTACCCTTGGTGTGTCTGGGGGTTCTGTACCCTTACCTTGTGTCTGGGGTTCTGTACCGTTACATTGTCTGGGGTTCTGTACCCTTACATTGTGTCTGGGGTTCTGTACCCTTACACTGTGTCTGGGGTTCTGTACCCTTACATTGTGTCTGGGGGTTCTGTACCGTTACATTGTCTGGGGTTCTGTACCCTTACAATGTGTCTGGGGTTCTGTACCCTTACACTGTGTCTGGGGTTCTGTACCCTTACATTGTGTCTGGGGTTCTGTACCCTTAGTGTGTCTGGGGGTTCTGTACCCTTACATTGTGTCTGGGGTTCTGTACCCTTAGTGTGTCTGGGGGTTCTGTACCCTTACATTGTGCCTGGGGTTCTGTACCCTTACATTGTGTCTGGGGTTCTGTACCCTTACATTGTGTCTGGGGTTCTGTACCCTTAGTGTGTCTGGGGGTTCTGTACCCTTACATTGTGCCAGGGGTTCTGTACCTTACATTGTGTCTGGGGTTCTGTACCCTTACATTGTGTCTGGGGTTCTGTACCCTTAGTGTGTCTGGGGGTTCTGTACCCTTACATTGTGCCAGGGGTTCTGTACCTTACATTGTGTCTGGGGTTCTGTACCCTTAGTGTGTTTTGGGGGTTCTGTACCCTTACATTGTGCCTGGGGTTCTGTACCCTTACATTGTGCCTGGGGTTCTGTACCCTTACATTGTGTCTGGGGTTCTGTATCCTTACATTGTGCCTGGGGTTCTGTACCCTTACATTGTGTCTGGGGTTCTGTACCCTTACACTGTGTCTGGGGTTCTGTACCCTTACATTGTGCCTGGGGTTCTGTACCCTTACATTGTGTCTGGGGTTCTGTACCCTTACATTGTGCCTGGGGTTCTGTACCCTTACATTGTGTCTGGGGTTCTGTACCCTTACACTGTGCCTGGGGTTCTGTACCCTTACATTGTGTCTGGGGTTCTGTACCCTTACATTATGCCTGGGGTTCTGTACCCTTACATTGTGCCTGGGGTTCTGTACCCTTACATTGTGTCTGGGGTTCTGTACCCTTACATTGTGCCTGGGGTTCTGTACCCTTACATTGTGCCTGGGGTTCTGTACCCTTACATTGTGTCTGGGGTTCTGTACCCTCACACTGTGCCTGGGGTTCTGTACCCTCACACTGTGTCTGGGGTTCTGTACCCTCACATTGTGTCTGGGGTTCTGTACCCTTACATTGTGTCTGGGGTTATGTACCCTTACATTGTGTCTGGGGTTCTGTACCCTTACATTGTGCCTGGGGTTCTGTACCCTTACATTGTGCCTGGGGTTCTGTACCCTTACATTGTGCCTGGGGTTCTGTACCCTTACATTGTGTCTGGGGTTCTGTACCCTCACACTGTGCCTGGGGTTCTGTACCCTCACACTGTGTCTGGGGTTCTGTACCCTCACATTGTGTCTGGGGTTCTGTACCCTTACATTGTGTCTGGGGTTCTGTACCCTTACATTGTGCCTGTGGTTCTGTACCCCTACATTGTGTCTGGGATTCTGTACCCTTACATTGTGTCTGGGGTTCTGTACCCTTACATTGTGCCTGTGGTTCTGTACCCCTACATTGTGTCTGGGATTCTGTACCCTTACATTGTGCCTGTGGTTCTGTACCCCTACATTGTGTCTGGGATTCTGTACCCTTACATTGTGTCTGGGGTTCTTTTGCCTTTTAATCTTTTTCTGTTGACTTAATTATTTTAGTAACGTTTTCATACAGCACAAACAAAAAAAGGGAACGGGGGATACAATTATAAAACCCAGGTAAAAATAAGATTCAGTATCAAATAAAATAAATAATAAGTACATAATAATTAAATGCTATAAAAGGAGCGGGGAAGGAAGGGGGGGTTGGGGATGGGGGGGATTTGGGAAAGGGGGGGGGGGTTGGGAAATGTGCTTATTCTCTTTCTTATTCATAGTAATAACTATGACTTGAGACCCGGGTGCGCAAACTGGGGGCATGAGATTTTCTGGGGGGGCCGCGCGAGGCCTCTGTAACTTCACTTACCTTGGTGTCGGGCGACACGCCATGGCCACCCGGCATCAAATAACGCCGCAGGGGTCACGTGACATCGCGTCGCCATGGTAACCCAGCGTCAAATGATGCTGCGGGGGTCACGTGACATCGTGTCGCCATGGTAACATGACGTCACATGACCCCGCTGCGTCATTTGACGCCGGGGGAGGGGGAAAAGTTTGCACACCTCTGCTCTAGTCCAGGGGTGCTCAACTACAGTCCTCAAGCCTTCTCCCCCTCCCCCCAACAGGTCAGGTTTTCAGCACATCCTAGCTTCAGCACAGGTGACTCAATCAGAGGCTCAGTCGTCTGATTGAGCCATCTGTGCTGAAGCTAGGATATCCTGAAAACCTGACCTGTTGGAGGGGCTTGAGGACTGGAGTGGAGCAGCACTGATCTAGACCAGGGTGACATGGTGACCAACCTGAGTGGGAGTTGGAGACAGAATTTACCTGTGTCAGTGTCAAAGCAGGACCACAATAAAAAGTGTGTGTGTGTGTGTGTGTGTGTGTGTGTGTGTGTGTATTAACATACAGCAAACTTACATCAATCAGAATTAGAGAAAGGAAAACAATATGCTGGGAAATAAAATGCATCTCACAATAATAAGATAATTTACTTTGTTTTGTCATTGTTATTCTGTGCAAAACAGTTCGTCGTTTCCACTCTTGGGAAACAAACACAAAATAAATCAACTCTGCCCCCTCTCACTCTATTCCCCTCTCCCTCCCCCTCCCTTCTCTCTCTCTCCCTCTACCCGTCCCTCCTCTCTCTCCCCTTCTTTCACCCTCCACCCTCTGTCCTCTCTTACTCTGCCCCCTCTCACTCTATTCCCCTCTCCCTCCCCCTCCCTTCTCTCTCTCTCCCTCTACCCGTCCCTCCTCTCTCTCCCCTTCTTTCACCCTCCACCCTCTCTCCTCTCTTACTCTGCCCCCTCTCACTCTATTCCCCTCTCCATTCCCTTCCTCCTCTCACTCAATTCTTCTTCCCCCCCACACTCCATTATCCCCCCACCCAATTCCCCCTTCACCTCCCACCCAATACTCGATTCACCTTCCCCCCCACTCAATCCCCTACACTCACACATTTCCTGCCCTCCCCCCTCCCCCCCTGCCCTCCCACCTCCCCACCCCTCACCCCCCCACACACTTCCAGCACTTTTACCTTGGGGCACGGTGAGAGGCTCTAGCCCTGCGTTAACTTCTGGCGCGGCGGTGCACGGGGCAAATAAACTAAAATGCCGGGGAGGTGGAATGTGGAAGTACCGGCCAGACCCCTAAGCTAGTGCACATGAAACACTATAGGCCCCACATGTGTCCCTGCGGGACACGGGTTGGCCACCCCTGCTGTAGACCATATAGATATTGATAACACTTAACTCATTCCTAAACTATAGAATTTTTTTTATCCAAAGAGTCCCTATGTGAACAGAGACTCAAACAGGCGCTCCTACGCGGAATAACTTACTATATATAATAATATGTGCAAAAATATGAATTATATCATAAGTGAATAGTAACATCAAAATGTGTAAAATGTATATATGGAAATAAGAACCGAGTGTAATAGCAGAGAAACGAGGTCTTAAGCCGCTGAAACCCATAGAAACCGTCCTAAACAGTATAAAGCAAATAGAGGAGCGATAATGTCTCTCAAAACACCAAGCTAATTGAAACATGGAAAAACTTATATGAATATTAAATAGGAATACAAAATGTATCCATAGTGTAGAGAAGGGAAGATACAATAAAAACCATACGTAGACCCTTCCTTTCACTGCCAGCAGTGCTCTCCTCTCCCGCAGACAGCGAATCTCCGGGAACAGGAAACAGAAGAAGACCAAGAGCGCAGATCGTATGATATATAAAACAGAATTACAATAATCAACAGACACCGTCTCCATTCTCTGACACATTAAACACGGTGCGGTCTCTTTCCGGGATCCGTGGTGGTAGTAGTCCTCTTGCCGGGGAGTGAATCACCGCTGCTAAATGTGGCAGGATGCCCTCTTTGAATTCTCGCCGCCCCTTCCCCTCCAGTGTCGTGATCACTCAGCTTGAACTCAGCACGGGCTCCGTCTGCCCTGTCTCCTCTCCCTGACAGATAACGACAACGCGTTTCGCATCAAAAAAGCTTTGTCAGGAGTCTCTGATTCAACATCTAACTATTAACCTTTTATATACCCTAATCAATTAATCTAATACTTTATTGAAAACATATTAATACAATTTTAAACACTTGCTATACCATCAATTTTCCATGGCAGAGGTATGCGTGGCATATGATCTGATACGATGTGCATAAAAATGTCCCTACATTGTTACATAGATAAACAATAACCACTTGCACAGCAAAGTAGAAACCAAAAAAAACCTAACAAGTTGACACATAAATATCTTTACCTAAACTGGGAATTATTATCACTAAATGAGTTTGTACAAACTTTCAATGTTATATTTAAAACAAGTGATTTATTCTTTCAAAGCATTTTGAACAATTTCACCAAGCCAGCCCTGAGGGCCTTATATACAAAGTGATTGAACATGTAGAGATGAATCGGAGAGCAGGGGGCAGAATGTTGAAATTGGCACAAAGGGAGACCTAGATTTCAAAGACTCTGTATTGGGAGCATAATATCTCTCTTATAGTTATGAATATTTGTATATTTCCATTATGGAATATTTTTTTTAATCTGACTAATCAATTCGTCTTCCATAACTGCCAACCTATATCTTGTTGGACCAGTGAGAAATCTGAATTTTGAAATATAGAGGTCATTGGAGATGGGAATTTCGACAATCTCTCTCTTATGCCCCAAGCATCCCTAATATTCAATAAAAGTGTCACTATAGGATTGCATTCTTTAATCCATTTTCTTTGCTTATTAGTGTAGCCACATACACCAATCTAGAGGACATTGAGAGCAGGCGTCTTTCTCAATGTTCACCCAGATTTTAAGGACATCCAATAAGTGCCAGCCAACCACTTGAATTAACCGAGCAGCTATATAATATTTTTTGTAACGATGGAAGAACCAAGCCTCCACTTTCTGTGCATCTATATAATATTTTTGTAATGATGGAAGAGCTAACCTCCTGTGCATCTATGTAATATTTTTGTAATGATGGAAGAGCTAAGTCTCCATCCTCTCTGGACCTACTGTATATAATATTTTTGTAATGATGGAAGAGCTAAGCCTCCATCCTCTCTGGACCTATATAATATTTTTGTAATGATGGAAGAGCTAAGCCTCCATCCTCTCTGGACCTATATAATATTTTTGTAATGATGGAAGAGCTAAGTCTCCATCCTCTCTGGACCTATATAATATTTTTGTAATGATGGAAGAGCTAAGCCTCCATCCTCTCTGGACCTATATAATATTTTTTTGGACACCTTAGGATTTTTATCCAACCAAATAAAGTTGTGAATTATGCATTGCTGTTTATCTAAATGAGCATTGCTTATCTCAATAGGAAGTGTTTGAAAAAGATATGAGTCTGGGTAAAACATTCATCTTTATATACATTATTCTACCCAACCAAGATATGCTATATTGTTTTTAAACCTTCAACTCCGTTTCTATTTTTTTTTTATTATCTGAGGAAAGTTAGCTTGAAAATGTTATTATATGTTTTAGTTCTATACACTTCCAAATATGTAATACTATGAGGCCTAGTCTAGTAGCTTCGAAATGTGACTTAACCCCGCTAAAACACACTTTAGACGCGAATTTGCATGTTTTGCTATTCTGTAATGTCCAAATGATGCAACAAAAGGCTTTTTTAGAAGTGTTTTCATTCCGGCTGTGCAAATCTGGGCGGAATGACCAAAATCGCATTTTTTGCAAACACGCTGTGTAGCTCCGAAAACTGCAAAAGGCTAAATTGCTTCTAAACAACTCGCGTTTTTTCCGAAGAGGACGACTTCCTAACTTTATAGTATCTCCAGTTGTATATACTGTATGTCCCCTCAAACTTCCCTCCAAATAAATTAGGGAGAGATGCCTGTGCTGAGAAAGTGCCGTGCTCCTCCCACACCACCACGCCCTATTTCAGGCGCAGAAGGAGGGAGTTAGATAGAGAATACAGTTTTTTCACACATTTCATACCGCGTCTTCTGAACATACAAAAACGTGCGATTTGGGAATGACAACTTCGGAGCTACTAGAATAGGCCCTATTCCTACGTGTCTTGAACTTGAAGGCGAAACTTATCTTAATCAATTTTTGGGGGGAATAATGCTGAATATGTATCCCCGTTGCTTCAGATTCGGAGGTGTTTACTTTACACCCTGCCATACCCCCAAACTCTAATAACTCCTTCAGTAAATTAGGCAACGAGATCATTGGTTTGTTATAGTTATAAATGTGTGATATGCATATAGGGACTTGTACTCCTGTAACCCTCCGTGCCCGGCTCTTAGGGCGTTTATATCAGTGTCTGTGTTAGGGCTGCTCAGGATGCGTTACCTTGTTCAGGGTGCAGGCTGGGGACGCTGGTACGTAATGATGGGCACCAGGTACTTTATTCAAACAGCAGCTTTATTATCTTTCAGGCACAGTCTCACATTTACTATACAGAGGTCACCTTGTATATCCAATTGAGTGTCCTTGCCCTATACTATTTGTGCGGCTTCCCTAGCCGCCCCCATCTCGTCCCACCAGGAAGAGCCAGCGATGTTGGGGTTGGTCCAACTATGCCTAGGGCCTGCTGCTTGTGAGCCCCCTCTGGGCCTAGTCTGTCTCTCTGTACACTGTGGGAGTCGTATAAAACTATGGGACTCTATATAAACGGGGTACTTTCCCTAACTATAAAACAATAAAAGGGAATCCTTACCCTACCCTAAACATAGGAACTATATATATATATATATTCACAGCGAGATACCTCTTCCTCAACTCCTCCTGATATCTGATTTCCTGAAGCTTCCCACTACTATTTATAGCCTAGCCCAATGTCTCTGTCCCCAGGCAGAAGGGGGTGGGGCTTAACTTCTGTGGAGTCACCGCAGCACCATGTGATAGGGGAAGGGGCGTTACTCTGTGTGAGCCCACACAGTTAACCTCTTAAAGCCCTAGTAATCCCAAGGGGGGGGGGGGGCAGGGTTACACTCCTAACACCCAACCTTGACCCCTGAAATGTCTGGATTTACTCCAATTCTGGCAGCCAATGCCTCAATTACCAATACAAAAATGAGACGAGACAATGGGCACCCTTGCCTCGTCCCATTGCGTACAGGGAATGTCTCAGAAATGTATCCACCCGTTTTTACACTAGCTACCGGAGACTCTCACTGCCGCCACCAGTCTAAGTTCTTTAAAACTAAAGCTATCTCACATTTTAATCTGGTCTGTAACTGTTACATACGCCTATAATATATATTATCTCTTACTGTGCATGCAATGTCTTGTATATAATGTATTCCCTGTTCACTTATGTAACTGTGTACTTGTAACCATGTATTATTTGTCATGTTAACTCTATGCCCAGGACATACTTGAAAACGAGAGGTAACTCTCATTGTATTACTGGCTGGTAAAACCTTTAATTAATAAATAAATAAATAATTTCTGAAACTTTGTGCTTAGTCCATAACATTTAAAACTCAATATCATGAAAGTCCAATTGAAACGATCAAATGCTTTTTCAGCATCTGAACTATGCAGTAAAAGCGGGGATTTCCTTTGATTTGAGATATTTATGCGATTAATTATTCTCCTTGTGTTTTCTGAAGCTTGTCTAAAGGGTATGAATCCAACCTGATCTGGGTGTACGAGTTTAGGAAACACCTTTCCTAACCTATTCCCTTGAATTTTTGATAATATTTTTAGATCTGTATTATGCCAGAATATAGCTTGCACAATTCTCTGGATCGTTATCTTTTGGGGGGACTACTGTTTGCTTTAGCGTTTCTGGGAGTGTGATACCCTGTATAACATTATTATAAATGTTGGCCAAGTATTATTGTATGTATTCTAGATGCAATCTGAATATTTTGTAGTTTGTGGGCTAATAACCTGGTTTATTTCCTTTCTCATAGTATCTCTGTTTTGGCCATCTTAGTGCCCTATCAGTTCTATCAGATAATAGCATTTTCAATTTACCTCTCAAACTAAATATCTTCTTTTCTTTCTCCACATTTGGTTCCTCTAAGGACAAGATGAGCATTTCTTTCTCACTTTTTCGCTTCACCTATCTCCATTGCTGTGCCCATCATTCACCCGATTTTTGTCACCAATAAATATGTTTTAAACAACTGAAGGGACGTGTCACAAAAAGATCAAACCGAGATATAAATCTTCATATGCAAAAATATATTTGCATTGAACATAAATATAGACTTTTACAATAATTTAACAATCGAAAAAAATATTGCCACACAGCCTAGCAATACATATAGTTCCATGGTAGGTGGGGTCGAAAAAAGACACACGTCCATGAAGTGCAACCTGCGCTAAGTGTAGACAACAGATACTTATCCTATATTTGTACTTACAGTATATGTATCCAGGGGATACATATAGGGCCTGGGGACAGAGACTTGGGCTACAAACAACCCATAAAAAAAATACCAAAAGGGCGGTTTTTGCCCGAAACGTTGAGTCGCTCTTCCCTTGGTGTTAGCCTGGTATATATTTTTATATTGTTACTTCCGTTTTTTTAATCTCTCTTGGGAACCTAGTTCACGAATGTGTAGATTATGTAAGATTGCAGTGTGATGTTTGTTTTTTTAAACGTTTGCGCGTATCCGTATCACTTGACTGCCCATGTTGTCCATCTATTACAGTCAATGGATATGTCACTTGCTAGAATACCATTCAGATTCAAGCCTGTCAAAAATGAATATGTAAGACAAGCTGGTATATACAAGTTGCCTCTGAGACCTGCTTTCAAGTATAATTCCAGACAGTAGTGAATAAATATCATTTCAAATAAATGTCTGCTGGTTCCTGCCATGCTTTCTCTGATAGCACTAAAAATCATGAAATGGGTACTGAAAGCTCCAAGAAAAAGAGCCTGAGAAGCTGTTCTAAGAAACCGGCTTGGTTCCGTTATTCTTGTTCGGGTGGAAGGTTGCCAGGGGGCCTAGTGGTTTCCATAACATGGCAGGAATTCCTATGGTGGTGTCTCCATGAAGATGCCGATAACGATGGTGCAGTTAAGGGTACGCCAAGTTCCCCCACTTCTTATTTGGATGATATGCAATTGGGTTATTCTGTACTACTGACCAAACTGCGGTACAGAGTTTAAAGCTGCCGTTTAAAATTATTATCTTTTTTTTTTCCATTCAATATGTGCATCAATACAATCTGCACACTGACAAGTGATTAGCTAAACTGCTGATCGATCCGTTCTCCTGTAATCAATCGCTTTGCTCGGGGTTATTTAATTCACTGTTATTGCTGCAAAACACTACCCACGGAGCAAAGTTCTGTGTGGAAGATCATGTGACCAGGCAGTTACTAGATACAATTGGTGCACTGCTAGAGAGAGGGCAGGGCTCAAGAACCAGAGCCTGTGTCAGAAGAGGAAGGGGATGTGACTTTGTAAATGGTTTCTATAGAAACAAAAATGCTTGTTACATTGGAATACATAAAAAAATTCTTACATTTTTTTTTTAAATGCTACAAATATTTTCTCTTAGTACAGAACTTATTTATTTAAAAAAAACCACACATGTAGGATATTG
This sequence comes from Ascaphus truei, assembly GCF_040206685.1. Taxonomy (NCBI): domain Eukaryota; kingdom Metazoa; phylum Chordata; class Amphibia; order Anura; family Ascaphidae; genus Ascaphus; species Ascaphus truei. The sequence continues at coordinate 6,077,313 of NC_134501.1, forward strand.
CTTAAATTGCAGCTATAAATATAAAAGTGGGTAATTGGATACAATCACACCATACATTGTGCGATTCATTAGTCCAATATTTCTGTCCCCATCACTTCCTCAAGTTGACTGACGTACAACATTTTGGCAGCGTGTTTGATATGAGCGTGTGCATATGAGCGTGTTTGATATGAGCGTGTGCATATGAACGTGTTTGATATGAGCGTGTGCATATGAGCGTGTTTGATATGAGCGTGTGCATATGAGCGTGTGCATATGAATGTGTTTGATATGAGCGTGTGCATATGAGCGTGTTTGATATGAGCGTGTGCATATGAACGTGTTTGATATGAGCGTGTGCATATGAGCGTGTTTGATATGAGCGTGTGCATATGAGCGTGTGCATATGAACGTGTTTGATATGAGCGTGTGCATATGAGCGTGTTTGATATGAGCGTGTGCATATGAACGTGTTTGATATGAGCGTGTGCATATGAGCGTGTTTGATATGAGCGTGTGCATATGAACGTGTTTGATATGAGCGTGTGCATATGAGCGTGTTTGATATGAGCGTGTGCATATGAACGTGTTTGATATGAGCGTGTGCATATGAGCGTGTTTGATATGAGCGTGTGCATATGAGCGTGTGCATATGAACGTGTTTGATATGAGCGTGTTTGATATGAGCGTGTGCATATGAACGTGTTTGATATGAGCGTGTGCATATGAGCGTGTTTGATATGAGCGTGTGCATATGAACGTGTTTGATATGAGCGTGTGCATATGAGCGTGTTTGATATGAGCGTGTGCATATGAGCGTGTTTGATATGAGTGTGTGCATATGAGCGTGTTTGATATGAGCGTGTGCATATGAGCGTGTTTGATATGAGCGTGTTTGATATGAGCGTGTTTGATATGAGCGTGTGCATATGAGCGTGTGCATATGAGCGTGTTTGAGATGAGCGTGTGCATATGAGCGTGTGCATATGAGCGTGTGCATATGAGCGTGTGCATATGAGCGTGTTTGATATGAGCGTGTGCATATGAGCGTGTGCATATGAGCGTGTGCATATGAGCGTGTTTGATATGAGCGTGTGCATATGAGCGTGTGCATATGAGCGTGTGCATATGAGCGTGTGCATATGAGCGTGTTTGAGATGAGCGTGTGCATATGAGCGTGTGCATATGAGCGTGTGCATATGAGCGTGTGCATATGAGCCCGCCACACAGCTCTTCTTTGTCCATTTTCTCTTCTATTGCATTCTATCTTTGGCATGTTTTTTTCCATGGAGGATGTTACATAACTATGGGGGTTTGTACTGTCTACCACCTACAGAGAGGTCCCAGAGGAGACCCACATGTTGATCTAAATGAAGTCTACATTTTATTGTATATGTGCCGGTTTCCATCTGGATATTCCCGATGATCACGGGAAACTTCAGTTTACAGTGCACCCTGCCTTATTAATGACTGTTATTTGGGTTCACTTAATACACCTAGATACACAAAGCTCCATTAAATCAAGGCTTGTTACCTGATTAAGCTTTGTACCAGGTGTATGTATATTTTGATTGCGTCCACAATGTATACAGCGCTACATAAAAGGTCCTGCAATACAGGGAATGATAATACAATAAGTGCAACAAAAAAGATCAGACCATGGGAAAGGAAAACCCTGCCCCAGGGAGCTTACAATCTAAATGACCTATCTATTTTCTGTAATATAGTACGTGTACAGGCAGGGGTATATAAAACAGGAATCTCTTTATTAGCATACAGTGGATCTCTGTACAGCGGATACAGAGACAGGCCAAACCTCTGGGTGGTACCTGACCTTCTATTAGAATTGAGGCCTTGCAATCTGTTGGATCTTTATCTTCAGCCAGCCCCCTTAAGGGGGTCAATGGCACATCTTTAAGCACAAGAGGGAGAGACCCAGACTGACTATAATTTGGAATGGCTTCCTCTCCAGTCCAGAGGGGGAAGGCACAAGTTCTGCACCTGGATTGGCTGCACACAGACCAAGTTCCACCTCCACCCGAGTCACGCAGGGAGGCTACCTAAGGATGGGGAAAACCAAGGTGATAGCTTGTCACAGCCTGCAGCTACCAGGACTTACATGACAGGGGGGCAGAAGTATAGCCAGAACCAGCCATGGCTACACTCTCCCCTAGGTGAAAAATGTCCTCACTGGGAGCCAAATTTGGGGTACATAGATAGAAAATAGGGGTAACTACCCCCCGGTGATGCTCTCACCAAACAAGGAAGTCCATATAGGAAGAAAAATATATGTCCATAAAACGGTATAATGCAAAATAAATGATACTTGGATTATGGATTCCAATGGGTAAGCCGATGGTGTGTGCGTGCCTGGAAACCCCCACCTCACCTGAATACTGCCGTAGGAGAAGTCTCGCCACGCCGATGGATAACACTCATCCCCACCGATTGCTGTTGAATGGGGTTAAATAACCTCCTCAGCCGAGAATACGATAACCCGGTAAATGGGGACTGGCTGCTGGAAATGGAGCTCCGTGTGCAGGGTCTCCCGCCGTCTCCCCCGGGTACCGGATCGATGTTCTCCGAGTTGCCGGGTCGTGGCTGTCGGTGGGGTTAGTGCTGGCTGCTGGCAGTGAAGACCGGACAGGACACTCCACTCGTGCGTAGGATGTCCGTCCGCGATGTTGATTCCCGGAACAGGTGAGGGGAATGGTGACCGGCTGCACACTGGCAAAAACCCCGGATCTCTGCAGCTAGGAGAGGAAATCCTCTTGGTGTAAACAGCTGCTCCGTGTAGTAGATACCGGCGTGCTACAATACTAGGTAAAAAATCAGGAACAGGGAGGAAAAAAGTAGAGCACTGCTAATAAAAATAAGAAAAAGGGCCAGTTGCAAAATAATTATTTATATTAGGGTTAGGGCCGACGGGCCCACAATGTCATCCGCGGTAGGGAAAGCTGTAGGGGCAGCATCAGTTGGTGTGGAGGCCCAGTTGATTGGTAGGAAAGCGGCGGCTGGCCCAGGGCTTGCAGGCCGCATGAAGTAGGCCCTGCAGTGCTGACACTGCGCAGTGGGGCTAGCGTCGCCTCCGGGGAGCTGACATTGCGGGCAGATGCACCGCAGGTGGCACTGTCCGTTCACGGTGACTACCAGGTAGCCTCCTGGAAGATGGAAATTGGCTATCTCCAGTGTGGACATTATCTCTTTAGTAGGCGAGGTAGTGTAGGCAGATCAGCAGTAGTACACTATAGCTCTTGTCACTTGCTCAGCTCCGTGAAACTGAAGTGGGGCAGCTTGTGTTTAGCTCCTCCCCAGGACAGGCACAGCCTCCGATTGGTCCTTTGCGGTACCCCCTCCCCTATGTGGAATATAGAGCAGAGGCATGACAGATCAAGGCATGACTTGGCTCCGGCTGAGCCAGTCACAGTGATGGGCGGTGCTTAACCTTGCCGCCTAAAGCTTGCAACTTGGTTTGCAGAAATAGCTTGCAGCAAACCCGTGCGGTCCAGGTTTTCTGGCGGGAACGCCATTTTGAGTATATAGAACATGCGGTGTGCTCCTTTTGTCTAGGAGCCACCATTTTGAGTAACAGGCAATACGTCAAAATGGAGAAAAGGTACACAGGGTCCCTGGCGACTCCTCAGGGGCCCATTCCTTAGCGTATTTCGAATAAAGATGGTGAGAGTTACCACACATCCTGGATTTGCAGTCAGGGTACCCCCCAGCACAGTACAATTTTGGGCAGTTATGAGGGTACACGCTCCCTGGATTTCCCGTCAGGGTGCACCCCAACAGTCTCTGGGTGCTTATGAAGAGTGTCCACGTTCCCTGGCGGAGCCTCAGGGTATGCCCCAACATAGTCTCTTTTTCCGGTAAGGGCCTAGGCAGCCCACTCCCTGGAGTAGCCTGCCGCACTCAAAAGCCGGCTCTCTTCTGCATCTCAGAAGATCAAGGCATTGGTTCCGATATATATAATATATATATACTGCCCTTCAGCACTTAATAATTTAGGGACTTTAGTTATTTGAGAAATCAAAATGTAGAACACCTTGGTGAGTTGACCATATATATATATATGGATGTAGCACTGGGCACCCCCTGTTGTTTGATATATATATATATATATATATATATATATATATATATATATATATATATATATATATATATATAATTTTTTTGTTCTTGTATATCGCTGCTAGTTTTACGTAGCGCTTCACAGAGACATTTTGGAGACACAGTCCCTACCCCGTGGAGCTTACAATCTATGTTTTTTTTTTTATTTGGTGCCTGAGTCACAGGGAGATAAAGTGACTTGCCCAAGGTCACAACGAGCCGACACCGGGAATTGAAACAGGTTCCCCTACTCCAAACTCAGTGCCAGTCAGTGTCTTTACTCACTGAGCCGAACCATCTCCCAAATGAGTACTTCTCCCTTCCTGACTCGGAACCCCAAGGTAAACATACATTTGTCAGACCTTGTCGAAGAATTGGATGGAGACCACAGGGACGATAGAGCAACTGGCCATGGCATTTACGATATCTGCACAACAATTAAGGAAAACACAGACAAGGTACTGATTGTTGGTACAAACCCCCCCCTAGCCATATCCAAATACGTACCAGGGTACTCGGGGCCGGTTGGTGGCGGTTCCATCGGTGCAGTCACGCCGAGCCTCGCACTTACAGAGGCCCCACGTTCTTCCCCATAACAATTATACTGATTACCGGGGGAGAGCGCAGGACCTCTGTAACTGTGTCTTGCCTTCTATCTGGCTTCTCCTCTCTGCGACGTCCATCTTGGTGTTCCGTTGCCTTGACAACGCGACGTCATATGATGCTGCGACATCGCTCTCTCCCCCAGCACCAAGCCCCTATGCCCAAAGGCTGTGGAGAAGTAGAATCTTTCCCCCACATGTGCTGGACATGCCCTCAACACTGACCGATGGCGTCAGAAAAAAAATTGGCTCCAACACATTTTAAACACAGATATTCCCATGGTCCCATGAGTCTTCCTCTTAAATAGGCCTACCCAAAGCCGAAAACAAACGATTCGCACGTATAGCCACAGCCCCCAGATGTGAAACAGCTGGCATTTGGAAACCGAATAAAATCCCAACCCTGTCCAGCATTAGGAATACAACGTGGTATATACTGTATGATAAGTGGAGAAGTTGAATATCTTTCTGAGCGATACCGGTCAAAAATTCCAAAAAGTTTGGCAACCCTGGCTCTCTTTTGCGGGAAACTCCAGGGTGAACCCAAACTCAATCCTCCTGTAACACCCCCCCCCCCCCCCCCCCCGAGAGCAAGCCCTCACCTTGACCTTTGTCCCAGAAGGTGGAGATAATAGTGACGTGAAAGCAGATAGTTCCCCTTGGGAACGTCCAAAATATGTGCCTCTTTCCACTAGTTGGACAGAATTTTCCACTTGATACCCAAACTGTGTAACAAATACTATGTATATTTCCCCTGAGATGTAAAGGCACCCCCCTCACCACCCCTTTTTTTCCTGTACACCCCCCCCCCTCCCAACGAATGCTTTTTGCTTTAAAAGTAAATAAAATTAGAAAAAAATGACCATTAAAAATAACTGTTCTGTCCCAGTCCTCACATGTTACTCAGCAAACGTCCTAATGTACAGAACCTTCTTCTTCCTGCCAGTACAGGGTATTATATCAAAGCAGCAGATCCCCCTACCATACCCCCCCCCCTCCCCCTCCCCCATCTTTTTACTTTTTATTTACCAGGGTGGGATACAGTTGGTTCCCAGAAGCTGACCCCCCTGTTATTTACAGCCCTGGGGACTCCCCCGGTCCCTGAGATTCTAACTATTAAAGTTAGCGCTGGTATTTTCAATCCCCTGAGTCACGCATGCCAATAGGAAGCAACAATGGATGACATGATGACTTCCTACCGGCCCGTGTGATGCAGGAGATGCACACCGCCATTTTGTTTTCCCTGAAGGGACTGCTACTTTTACTGTAAGTATTGAGAACCAGGGGGTGTTTTAGCTCTGGGGACCCCCATAGCTCCCATCTTTGGTAAAAATAGTGGGGGTAAAAAAAAAAAAACACAGGAAGAACTGATGCTTATACTGTACATGCACAATTTATTAATATTTTTTAAATAGTGTTCTACAGTATTAATTTGCTGCACTATATCGACTTTATTCAATATGATAAAGTGGTCGGAATAATCCCAGCCTTGTGATTTAGCAGTACAAAAATCTGAAATCTAATCCTAACAGCATGCCTCAACCCTACGCCAGTCATTTCCCTTCCAGGGGGGACCCTCCAATACTCTGCCCTGAGGCTTCCTGCAGTACAAAATAAATTAAATTAATAACTGAAACTCGAGCCGGGGTCTGGCATGCATCTTATTCTGCTTTCTTTGTTAGAGGGTAAAAAGGCGATGATATTCTCTTAAAGTACAAGAAATTGTGTGTTTTTTACTTCGATAAACATACTACAGAAAATAGATATGCAATTTAGATTGTAAGCTCTCTGGGGCAGGGATTTCCTTTCCTATAGTTTGATTTTGCACTTATCGTATTATCATTTCCTGTACTGTCTCTTTTGTGAAGCGCTGCGTACATTAAATATACATATAAATATATCACATGGAAATAGCCGTGTTAGTCCAGTTGCGATAGTGCAGAATAAATGAGTACTTCCGTATTAGGTAATACATTTTTTATTTGGACTACGAATTTATGTCATAGGACAAGCTTTCAAGAGTTCTCCTCTCTTCCTCAGGTCAGCAATACATAAATATACATAGATGGCGTGCGTGCGTGTGTGAAAGCGCCCAAATCCGTGTGCGGATTTTACACGGCAAAACGGATTTTGGGGGTAACATCAGCAAAAATCCGGGTAACTGATTTGGGCAGATTCGCCCGTCTATAGTTATATCAAATAAAGGGTTTATCCCTGAAAATGAAGGGACATTTTCCACTGAGTATCGCTTGACCAGTTACTGGACCTCCGGTATTATTCCCCTAAGATTGCATTACAAGTTCTGCCATGTGACTTACATGTTCCATTTTCTTTCATTGCCACTCTGTGCATTTTCCATTGTGGACGAGTAGACTCCTGACCAGCGGGGAATTAGCACAGCACCTGGCCTTTAATGCCCAATTCTGACTCTGATACGACATTTTCTGGCAACTGGGGTACTTTCCTTATACGAAAAAGTAAAATAATCATATTACCAGTGTTCGACAAACCTATACATTTGCTCGCCCCGGGCGAGTGGATTTAACCCCCGGGCGAGTAAATATTGGCCCAAGCAGCACACGTTTGGTACTAGGTGGCGAGTAGATTTTTTTGTGTGGCGAGTAGATTTTTTGGTGATTTGTCAACCACTGCATATTACTAATGTGTTGGTTAGGATTCGTTTTATTGTCCACAAACAAGAATTGAATTAACGTTAGAACTACAGCAACCACCGTTGACGTGATGGATATTTTTTGGAGCCCAAACCGCTTATTTGTACGGATTTTGTTGTAGATATAGAAATTGTGCTGAAGAGATTTGGAGGGATTGAAAAGCATGTACACCGAACTCTCACACACCAATAAACCGTGTCCCAGCGTGCAGCGCATGCAGCCTTTTGTAGAACCAATATGGTTATTGAAAAGCGGCATATAAATATATAAACATGTTATTTGTCTGGTTGGGTGGTAAATGAATCTTTAATTATAAGTATGTATTATAAGTGCGGTAGTGGATGCATTGTTTTAATCTTGGATTAGAACGCTCTTCTTTCCGTGTGCTTAAGAAAAAGAAGAAAAGCAAAAAAAAAAAAAAAAAGCATTTTATGTGAAAGTATTCTCACTGCCGTCTTCCCAAACGAGAGCTGGGCACAGCAGGGAATGAAACTGAATTGTTTGTTAATGCACATTACGCGTTTTGTTGCCATCAAATTGCACGTGTGTAATGTTCTTAAACAGAACACCCAAAAAAGGGGGAAGCTGCGAAGCTATTCTGCTGAAATTGTTGCTATAAAATGTTTAATAAGTATAGTCATGAAACATTACTCTGCTCCCAATACATTTATAATTACAGTAAACTATGTATAGAAAGCCTGGCTGGCGAACTACATTTTGTTGCAATATTGCTTAAGATGAGAGGAATGTTTGCGTAGTCTAAAGACACAGCAGTCAAGCGTTCCTCCATATAAATGCAATCGCAACGGGAGTTTGCTCGCACAGCCACTTGCAGACTATCTGCACACAGCCGTTTTAGGGTAAAGACTTCATTTTAAGGAACGGATTTGGTATTTGTCAAAGTGCTTAAAATATATATAGCCCATTGTGACTAGTTACAATATTGGCATTGTTCCAATGAGTTACTAGTGTTACGCGTATGTTATGTTATATCAAAGTCTGGGGAACGCGGCTAATGCCAGCAGGGCGGCGTCAATACATTACTTTGCCTCCAACTGATGAGCAATAACCTATATTGCCGGCAATTGTAACACTTCTAATGCTGAAATTCCTGGAGGTGCCATGGGTCTGTCGGCCTGCGCCTTGTTTCCTGTAGGAGTCACTGGAGCCCGATTAAGAGTAACTAAAAAATGGGTGCTGATCATTAGAGTGGGGGTTTTTTTTTTGCAAAAATAGTAGAAACTGAGCACAATTGTAAAAAAAATAAAACTGTACGTTTTAAGAAAATGGAAAAATAGCTTTTTGCCCCTTTGTAGAATTATGTATTTTTCACACCTTTGCTGACAGATGAACCTCCATGACTTACCCATGCCTCAAGCTGGACCCCTCGTCCATTCCCAAACCATACAACTTCTTGGGGGGAAAAACCGGTCACAGCTTTATTTAGAAACAACATGATAAATATAACATTTACCCCAAACTAGGGACCCAGCCTGATTGCTCCGCTAACATCTACCAGAGCTCGAGGCAGACCCTCAGCTCGTGCTCATTAGGCCACTCAGCATCTTCGGCCAAATGGCACATAGCCTCCATATGGAAGGTCTCCACCATTACGCCTAAACCTGGAATGGCACCTCCTTCCCCAAGTATCCATTTACGAGGTCTGAGACCTCCCTCTAGGAGCCAATGCTGACTGAGTCCTCCCCCCCCAACCCCCCAGAGTAAACATTACTCCCGGCATGACATTTCCAAGCTGCAACGAATCCAGAATGGTATCTCAAGCCTCTTTCAAAAGCCGCCGTTCCTTCCTGCCTAAATCTAGCAGGTCCTAGAAGACAGAGGAAGGTAGGATCCCTCCTCCCCTACATTAAGTACCCTTTCTTAACCTGCACCCCTACCCCCCGACCTCACAGCTGCTTAGCGGAGGGGCCTCTCGAACCTTGACGTGCCGCCCCTCCCCTTACAGGTCCAGGGCTTTCTTTACTTTTACATTCATTTTACTCCATCATGTTGTTATATTATTTTTGGAGTTGGCAAGTTTCTGAATGTACAGTATGGGCTCATTAGATATACCATGATTTTAAGAATTTAGTTTGTACAAGCCTTTATTAAAATGGGGCAGTTTCCGTTAAAATGTCATTTTTTTCTAATAAAAAACAGTAAAGAAGAGTAATTTTGTATATCTATCTTTATATTGCGCTATCCATGTACTTATGCTTCCCAGCAGTAATACACGTGACATAATAATATAACACATAATGGGAAAAAATGCTTCAGACAAAAAAGTAACAATAGGAAAAGGAGTCCCTGTCCCGAGGAGCTTAAGTGGTAAGTAGGGAGAACTTACAGAGCCAGTAGGAGAGTATTCTGGTAAGTGTGTCTGCAAGGGGAGAAGGTCGGTGCATATGAGCTGTATAGTATCAGCCAACGGAACTTCCCATATGCTACGTTAAAGAGATGTGTTTTAAGATGGGTCTTAGAGGTGGAGAGAGAGGGTGCCGGTTGGATATTGAGGGGATGGTCGTTCCAGAGGTGTGGGGCAGTGAGTAAGAAGTTTTAACCAAGAGAGAGCTTTAGATACAAAAGGGGGTAGACAGAAGACATCCTTGAGCAGAACGCAAGAGTCTGGCAGGTGTATAGCGAGAAATTAGGGGTGAGATGTAAGGAGGGGCAGAGGAGGGTATAGCCTTAAAAATGAGGAGCAGAATTTTTTTAAAGTAATATAGGATTTAATAGGAAGCCAAGAGAGGGATTTCGGGAGAAGAGACGCAGAGACAGATTTAGGAGAGTAAAGGGATTCTAGCAGTTTAGGATAGATTGTAGGGGAGAGAGGCAGGAAGGCCGGACAGTAGAAGGTTTCAATAGTCAAGGCGGGAAAGGATGAGGGCCTGCGTTCGTTTAAGCAGAAGAGCAACAGAAGAAAGGGTGTATCTTTGCACTGTTACGGAGGAAAAAACTACATGTTTTAGCTACTTTATGAATGTGAGCAAAGAGTCAAATGTGGCCCCAAGGCCGAGCACTTTATCATACTTGGTGTATGATAGTGCTGCCAACAGTAATGTAGAAGGGGCAGTAGGGCCAGGCTTGTTAGGAAGTATGAGGAGCTCCGTCTGACATGTTAACTTTAAGGCGGCGGAGGGCCATCCAGGATGATATAGCAGAAAGACATTCAGAGACTTTGGTCTGTACAGCAGGTGTAAGGTCAGGGGTTGAAATGTGTGTGTCACCAGCATACAGGTGATATTTGAACCCAAGACATGTGATAAGGTCACCTAGAGAGAGTGTGTAAAGAGAAGAGGTCCCAGGACAGACCCCTGGGGTACTCCCACAGAGAGATCGACAGAGGAGGAGGTGTTAGCAAACGAGACACAAAGTATAAAGTAGCAAAAATATGACTTTCTTTGCAAAGAAAAGTACGTTGTTCTATAAAAAGACTAAACTAATACAAGTACAGTGGTAAAGTACAAAAACAAATTGGGAAGTATGTTACAAGGGGACACCAACATTTTTTTCTTAATAGAATATAATGTATTTCACCTTCAATATATAGATGTATAGTAAAAATATTACTGATCAACATATTCATTTTCAGGGTCACAAATATCATATTGAGATTTTTTCGCTTAAACAATGACACTATCTCTGTAGTTCTATGAATACTTTTGAAGTGTCATATTAAAACCAATCTCTGGGCCTCCGGGCAAAGCGAAGCAATTAGTCTTGGAGTTGTGAATAAATAAAAATCCTTTTATATACCCGTCCTTGACACGTACCTTGCAAATCATGGAACTTTCATCTGGCAGAAAAAAATGTTAAATAATGAACATCAATACTAAAAAGTGCTACTGCTTTCTGATATTAAGTTTATACTCATTTGTGTTGTTATGGGCTTTTATATTTACATTTAAAAGGCATCTTCAGTAGAAATATATGGGCTACACCTAAAGTAATACCCGTGTGTGTGTGTGTGTGTGTGTGTGTGTGTGTGTGTGTGTGTGTGTGTGTGTGTGTGTGTGTGTGTGTGTGTGTGTGTGTGTGTGTGTGTGTGTATGTATATATATATTTACCACTAACTGTAGATTGTAAGCTCTCCGGGGCAGGGATTTACGTTCCTATTGTCTGACTTTGTTGCGCTTATTGCATTACTATAATTCCCTTTACATAGTGTCTGTGTAAAGCGCTGAGTACACTGTGGATGCTATATAAACAAATATATACATACTTACATAAACACACACACATACACACATACACAAACACATACATATATACATACACGCATGCATGCGTACATACATACATACACACATACATACATACAGTACACACACTCATTCATACATACATACATACATAGATACATACATACATAGACACACACATACATACATACACACACATACACACATACAGTACACACACTCATACATACATACATACATACATAGACACACACATACATACATAGACACACACATACATACATAGACACACACATACATACATACATACATACATAGACACACACACATACACACACTCATACATACATACATACATACATACATACATACATACATACATACATACATACATACATACATACATAGACACACACATACATACATACATACATTTTTGTTTTTTGTCAAGTTTTTTTTATGCAAACAATTCAAACGAAATAAGCTGCTTCTGGTGGGCTGCATTAACTCAGAAAACTAGGACTGGATTACAGTCTCATGAGGTAAATAAGCAACAATGCATTCATACTTATTAAAAAAAAAAGGAATCTCCGTACGGGAGTATTTCACAATAAACTGCCACCTAAAGTCAATTTATTTACTAAAATTGAACAAGGCGCATTAAAGTTCCATGCGCAAGTACATTCATTTTATTTGTAACACCTATAGTTCCGTTTCAATATCCTGGTTTAGTCATTTTATTAATGTTTCCACCATGCTTAAAATGGCACAACGGAAAATGCCGTATTTGTATTATTTTATATCCCACTCTTCCGTTTCTGTTTGTTAGCAGACATATACATGGAAATGAACTGGAAAAGATGCACTGGTTAGGTGACCATGAACGCTTTGGGAAGAGGGCCGCAGCACTGGTCAGGTGACCCTGAACGCTTTGAGAAGAGGGCCGCAGCACTGGTTAGGTGACCCTGAACGCTTTGAGAAGAGGGCCGCAGCACTGGTCAGGTGACCATGAACGCTTTGGGAAGAGGGCCGCAGCACTGGTTAGGTGACCATGAGCGCTTTGGGAAGAGGGCCGCAGCACTGGTTAGGTGACCATGAACGCTTTGAGAAGAGGGCCGCAGCACTGGTCAGGTGACCATGAACGCTTTGGGAAGAGGGCCGCAGCACTGGTTAGGTGACCATGAGCGCTTTGGGAAGAGGGCCGCAGCACTGGTTAGGTGACCCTGAACGCTTTGAGAAGAGGGCCGCAGCACTGGTTAGGTGACCATGAACGCTTTGGGAAGAGGGCCGCAGCACTGGTTAGGTGACCCTGAACGCTTTGGGAAGAGGGCCGCAGCACTGGTTAGGTGACCATGAACGCTTTGGGAAGAGGGCCGCAGCACTGGTTAGGTGACCATGAACGCTTTGGGAAGAGGGCCGCAGCACTGGTCAGGTGACCATGAACGCTTTGGGAAGAGGGCCGCAGCACTGGTTAGGTGACCATGAACGCTTTGGGAAGAGGGCTGCAGCACTGGTTAGGTGACCCTGAACGCTTTGAGAAGAGGGCCGCAGCACTGGTTAGGTGACCATGAACGCTTTGGGAAGAGGGCCGCAGCACTGGTCAGGTGACCATGAACGCTTTGGGAAGAGGGCCGCAGCACTGGTTAGGTGACCATGAACGCTTTGGGAAGAGGGCCGCAGCACTGGTTAGGTGACCATGAACGCTTTGGGAAGAGGGCCGCAGCACTGGTTAGGTGACCATGAACGCTTTGGGAAGAGGGCCGCAGCACTGGTCAGGTGACCATGAACGCTTTGGGAAGAGGGCAGCAGCACTGGTTAGGTGACCATGAACGCTTTGGGAAGAGGGCCGCAGCACTGGTTAGGTGACCCTGAACGCTTTGAGAAGAGGGCCGCAGCACTGGTTAGGTGACCATGAACGCTTTGGGAAGAGGGCCGCAGCACTGGTTAGGTGACCATGAACGCTTTGGGAAGAGGGCCGCAGCACTGGTTAGGTGACCATGAACGCTTTGAGAAGAGGGCCGCAGCACTGGTTAGGTGACCATGAACGCTTTGGGAAGAGGGCCGCAGCACTGGTTAGGTGACCATGAACGCTTTGGGAAGAGGGCCGCAGCACTGGTTAGGTGACCCTGAACGCTTTGAGAAGAGGGCCGCAGCACTGGTTAGGTGACCATGAACGCTTTGGGAAGAGGGCCGCAGCACTGGTTAGGTGACCCTGAACGCTTTGAGAAGAGGGCCGCAGCACTGGTTAGGTGACCCTGAACGCTTTGAGAAGAGGGCCGCAGCACTGGTTAGGTGACCATGAACGCTTTGGGAAGAGGGCCGCAGCACTGGTCAGGTGACCCTGAACGCTTTGAGAAGAGGGCCGCAGCACTGGTCAGGTGACCCTGAACGCTTTGAGAAGAGGGCCGCAGCACTGGTCAGGTGACCATGAACGCTTTGGGAAGAGGGCCGCAGCACTGGTTAGGTGACCCTGAACGCTTTGAGAAGAGGGCCGCAGCACTGGTTAGGTGACCATGAACGCTTTGGGAAGAGGGCCGCAGCACTGGTTAGGTAACCATGAACGCTTTGGGAAGAGGGCCGCAGCACTGGTTAGGTGACCATGAACGCTTTGGGAAGAGGGCCGCAGCACTGGTTAGGTGACCATGAACGCTTTGGGAAGAGGGCCGCAGCACTGGTTAGGTGACCCTGAACGCTTTGAGAAGAGGGCCGCAGCACTGGTTAGGTGACCATGAACGCTTTGGGAAGAGGGCCGCAGCACTGGTTAGGTGACCATGAACGCTTTGAGAAGAGGGCCGCAGCACTGGTTAGGTGACCATGAACGCTTTGAGAAGAGGGCCGCAGCACTGGTTAGGTGACCATGAGCGCTTTGGGAAGAGGGCCGCAGCACTGGTCAGGTGACCATGAACGCTTTGAGAAGAGGGCCGCAGCACTGGTGACCGCGCAAGCACTCCTCCGCTGCGGCCGCGTGACGTCTCCTCCGTGTGCGGTCTTGTGACGGCTCCTCCGCTGCGGTCGCTCCTCCGATCGCTTAGGCTGCGGCCCCGCTAGCACTGAGCAGGCGGCGCTTGCCGCGGTTACTTACATATATTGATATATGTAAGTCCCCACTCACGCGGTGCGCTCGTGCGCAGGCACACACGCTCGGCACTTAGATAAACAAAAAAATCTTACTTTCTAGCGCGCTCAACTACCCGCAATGCCCCCTTCCCCCCCCCCCCCCGCGTAAATGCAAGGACCCCCGGCGCTCATGCTTGGAGTACTTTCCAAGCATGAGAGCGCTCAACGCCAACGGGGACTCGGCCTTATGATGGATGGAAGGATTCCTTTTCCTGTTCCACCTCCCCTAGAAGGACGAGCAGGAACGTTATGATGTATCTACAACAACATGGGGCCCCTGGAGTGCCAGACCCAACATGGGGCCCCTGGAGTGCCAGACCCAATGACATAGTTGCTTCATCTAGGGGGCACCCGGAAGGGTTAACACCTTCATTGCCAGAGGGACCTGGGACACATTTGCAATAAATTGTGGGTTCTTTTAACAACAAAGGCTTCAAAATAAGATGACAGTGGGTGCAATTGCACCCACTCAGTGGTAACGTCGCAGCCTTTGAAGTAGGTGAACCTGGTTTGAATTTCAGTGTCGGCTCTCCGTGTGACTTTGGGCACGTCACTCAATATCCCTGTGCGCCAAAATTAGATTGTAAGCTCTATGGGACAGGTACACAGCGTGCCTGCATACTTGTATGTACAGCACGTTGTACACTGTCGGCACTCTTGCGTTCTGCTCAAGGATGTCTTCTCTCTCCCCCTTTGTATCTAAAGCCCTCTCCCGCCTTTAACCCTTCTCACTGACTGCCCCACACCTCTGGAATGCCCTTCGCCTCAATACCCGACTAGCACCCTCTCTATCCACATTTAAGACCCACCTCAAAACACATCTGCTTAATGATGCATATGGCCTGGGACATAGTACGGTGAGCCGTGCTGAGCAGATGCACTTACCCCCTGCATCTGTCATCAGTGCGGCTTTAGCAGCCGCTTCCGCATGCGTGCGGAGGCTCAGGTATTTTGGAGAGACAGGCAAATTTAAAATTTGCCACTCAGGGAAGCGGAGGAGCGGTCACGTGACCGCTCACATCCAATGGGAGCGAGGGACTAGCCCCGCCTCCCGCCTCCAAAGCGCGCTCACTGCCTCGCCTGCCAAGGACACAAAAAAGCTCCAGTTTGAGCAGGCGAGGCAGAGCAGGAGCGCTGATCAGCGCGGCCCAAGGCACCATGCCCGAGGCCTATGGGTAGCTCCATGGCTGATACCTAACACCTCATACATAAAGCTTGGCCCCTTGCAGACGCACTTACCAGAACGCCCTCCTACTGTCTCTGTACGTTCTCCCTACCTACCAATTAGATTGTAAGCTCTTCGGAGCAGGGACTCATTTTCCTAAATGTTACTTTCATGTCTGAAGCGCTTATTCCCATTGTGTGTTATTTATATTATTTGTTATACTGCTGTGACGCGCTATGTACATTAATGGCGCTATATAAAGACGTACAATACAACACACTATATACTGTAGGAAAAAAGAAATACGAAGTTATGTTGTAGTGGCAATGACAAACCAGGAGGGGGGCGAGTTTATAGAGTTATTTAGACTTATTTATCAAGGTCTCCTGGGTGCTAAATTACAGCAGATTAATTTTCAAGGAAAACTGTTCTTGTTGAAATGTGTGGGATTTTCCTCTTTGATAACTGCAATACTTTTTGCATCAGGTTTTCCGCTGGGAGAAGTAACCGGTAATATCCCGAGTAGTAATCCAGTGAGTGCGACACAATATGAGACCTTCACAACTCTTGTTATAAACTTCATAAACCATTCTTCTTACGGCTTTCCAAAATGCCGCACAGCTCGAAGATCATTTTCGAGGTATGCAGCCAGCATACCACTGCTTGATGGTATCTTCTCACCATTTTCCTGCCCATCCCAAGACTACGCTACATACTTACACACAGTAATTTGCAGAAGAAAAAGATTCAAGTTCAAAGGTGAGTCACCTGCACACAGTACCTGATTTACCTGTTCTGTTCAAATGGCCACAAGAAAACAACTTTGTGTGCGGGATGCAAATCACTAAAATGACCTAGTTCTCATTCCCCTTTTTCATTTCAAAAGCTCAGTGAAAAATCCATAAATTACGGAAATTAACTGATGGAGCCTCTGGCATCTTTGTAAGCTATTTAAATCCTTAAATTTACAACATCTTCTGCATATATCAAGTAATTGAACTAACTGCAGGGATGTAACTTTAATGAGAAAATTTCCCTTTTCTGCTGGAGTTCATACTCCAAAAACAGAAAAAAAAGTACCCTTAGGAAGCAAAAGTTGTTTATTCCTTCCTGCCATGGGGATAAAAGTACTCTTTGTGAAGTTATGTTGCAGCTTTTATAAGGTAGCACAATAGGCAGTGGCAGGAACTTAGCATAATACAGGGGGGCTCAACTCCAGTCCTCAAGCCCTTCCCCCCAACAGGGCAGGTTTTCAGGATATCCCAGCTTCAGCACAGGTGGCTCAATCAATCAGTCCCTGCTTCAGCACAGGTGGCTCAATAAAGACTGAGCCTCTGAATAAACCACATGTGCTGAAGCTGAGATATCCTGAAAACCTGACCTGTTGGGGGGAAGGGCTTGAGGGCAGGAGCTGAGCGCATTGACAACACAGCACCAAGCCAGCCCAATTTATATTTTAAGAAATTGGCAACTGGAATATTTATTTCCCCAGCATAAAAAGGAATCACTTGACCTTTAGAAAATGTGTGTGTGGGGGGGGGGGGGGGGGGGGAGGGGGGAATAATATATCAATGTATATTATTTTATATATATATATATATAGAATAGATACAGATATTAATTTTGCTGCACCGACAGCCATTGTCAGCTAGTAGGCGCTACAGATCTACAATTAACACATGGAGGCGTTTGTATCCCTGACATTTCCATTAGCATTATTGTTCTCCTTCCATTATTGCTACAAGGTTTGAAAAGTAAAAGCTGCTGTATCAACCCACATCCCTCCAGATCAATAGAGGGGAAAAGATGGGTGATGTCAGTGCTACAAAACTGCAGCCACTCCTCCAGCTTCGCATGCCACAAGCACCTCTCCAAAGCCAGCCAGCCTGGCAAAAGTTTAGTGTTTTTATTTTCAATGCATAGTAAAAATATATAATATATATATGTATATATACAGCACAGTAAAGATGCAGGGTGTGAAGTGTCTGTGGAGGGGCCTGTCTGCATGGGGAGTCTTCATGGCAGTCTCCAGCTATCCGTGCGCTATAATTGAAATGGCGCATTTAGCCAGAGGCGCAAGGAGAGGGCGCTTTTTGCAATAGCAGAATACATGTCGATAGACGTCATTTGCTTTTAATGGCCTGCTGGAAATGGGCAATTTACAATGCCAGGCATTAGCAAAGGGAGTTGGGCAACCCAACAAAAAAAAAAACCTGCCCCCCCCCCCTCCCCTATACCATAATAATAATAATATATTAATGATATCTGCGCCACCTTCTGCACTTTAGCCAGGTTTATCAACAAGTTTCAGCGCAGCCAGTGCCTGTAACACACAAAGTGCAGCGCTGGGGAGGGACGTGCCCTGTGTTACTTATTTGGGAACTGACAATTTATGCCGAGTTGGAACCGCCGGAGGGAACATTACATCAGACGAAATGACAATGATTAAAATCAGCTTTTTTTCTCCCTTTTTCCCTCCCCCCCCCCCCCCCTCCCCTGCATGTTAGTGCAATCCTGACACTGTCCTGATACCCAGCGATATTAAACCGTTATCCCAAAGCAAATGCCACCCTGGAACCGTTAGAGGGATATATATATATATATATATATCTAAGGGGAGAGGGGGGAGAAGGAATCGGTTAAAAAAATAAAAGGTTCCTCTCTGCAGCAGGAGGGGGGCACAAATATCTCGTTTTCATCTCCAAAAATGAACAAGGGCGCGGGCAGGGCTGAGTTAATTGTAGCCTAATCCTTTGCCCTGGAGGCGTTTGAAAAGCCTTGAGCAAGAATTTCTCTCTCTCTCTGTCTCTGCTTTCAGAGACGGATTCCTGCCTTCCTCCAGCACAGCCCAGGCACTTCCATCCTCCCAGCACAGCCCAGGCACTTCCATCCTCTCTGTATTACAGCCCAGGCACTTCCACCCTCTCTGTATTACAGCCCAGGCACTTCCACCCTCTCTGTATTACAGCCCAGGCACTTCCATTCTCTCTGTATTATATATCTGTGTGTGTTGGTGGCTAGAGAGAGAGAGAGAAGGAGAGAGAAGGAGCTGGGATAATAGAGGGGACATTACAGCGAGAGGAACAGACGGTGAGGAAGAGGAAGAGGAGGAGGAGAGGTTCTCCAGTGATCACGGTAAGAGGGCTGCGCGTCTCTTTGCGCTGGGGCTGCGCGTCTCTTTGCGCTGGGACTGCGCGTTGGTGCTTCTTTTTTTTGGAAAGTGACTCTCTGTGGACAAGGGATTGAAGCTCCGTGATCCGGCTCCCTCCTTTGTTCCTATATTCCCTGGGCTGTGCTGCCGTCCTGCACACATATATACATAGTCCTAAAAAAAAACAACCCCTTTCCAACAAGTCCCACCGGTTATTTGGTGTCCTCTGCCGGAGATCCTGCACGTGCAGGGGTCCTGGGGGCGAATCTAATTGGGTTGGATCCAGTGGGGAACATGTTGCAGCAACTAAGTCCACTTTTCTAAAGGGGGCTGCCATTGGGTTTTGGTGGGGCGCCTTGGGTTTTTGGCACTGCTATGTGCCTTTTAATAAATACTGTATATATTTATCTGCGTCGTTGTAGTTTTTTTTTTTTTTTTTTGTAGTTGCGTTTTTTTTTCTGGGTAGGGTTGTGTGTCTGGGAGGGGAGATGTGATCTGGGTGGGTTTTTTAGGGCTGGTGGATGCAGAGGTTGGAGGAGGAGAGGGGGGAATGATCCCAAACACAGCAGTGAGATGGGATGACAATGGGAGGCTCGGGCTGCATGTGTGGAATGTAACTGATGCCTTTGAGGATGAATTGATCTTGTAGACTTCACCCCCTCTGGGATACAGTTTGCATTTCTGTCACTGCATGCTGTGTGTCACATTTCTCCCAAATAGTATACACAGCCCCTCCAACATTTTGCACATAGGAATAGGTACCACTGTACTTACTTGCACTGGGTGGAGGCGCCCCCTAAGCCTTTCCTATGGAAGTCCTTTAACCTATGCAGCTTACCAAACAAACTTCTGTTTAATAGGTACAGTAGGTCCTACATGGTCCCAAAACGTGTTGTGTACCTTCTAAATAGGTGCAGTTGGAGGGTATGATGTAAATCAGTATGACTGTTCCCTACCAGGATTGTCTGCAAAGTGAAAATCTGATTGTCCTTTGGGGCATATTTGTATTATTATAATAAAATGTAATGCAGGGACGCCATGCTAGGGTTCTAGTGTGAGTTTCCCCTCTGGGGATTGCTAAGACAGGTTTGGACAGGTTAAAGGATAGGTCATTATTTGGTCCAGAATCCTGGAAACAAAAGGACACGTGTCAGAGAACTGAGAGTTTACATCCTCCTGGAAAGCAGTGAGCTAGTGGTCCAAAACTTTCCATGCCCCCATCTACCAAAGGGAAGGTGTTGTAAGAACTGGTAATTGTACATTGTAAAGCATGGGGATAGTGCTACGAGTGATGTAAGACTGGGTAGGAGGACAAAGTCATCTCGTTTTGATAAATCCAAATGAGAGAAAGCATCCACTTATATACAAAAAAGAAGTGCTCATTAGACTCTGGTACTGTGGAGTCCAGATACAGAAGTAGTGAAGCATGAATAACAAGTACATTATTTTTTGAAGTCCAGGGCATGAATTCCAAGGTTGGACACGGACCGTGTATTATGAATGTTCATGCAGACAAAGCACTTTGGCAAAATACAAGCGAAACTTCTTACAGTATATGTGAAACCAATAAAGGAGCCAGTTAAGGAACAGATGTTGGTGGTGATCTCATTATAGACAAGTTGAGGTCCTTCAGCAGACTGGATTCTGTTTTTGCTCCCCATGGAGACATAACTAGCTGGCTCAGTGGACTAAATGCCTCTGGGTGTAGCTGTCCCCTTCTCACATCACCACTAGGCATACAGAACCGTCTTTTATTCTCATAATCCTATACACAACCCGTGCCATGACCCTACAATAGGGGTCTCTCCCAGAACACTGAACATTGAACGTCTAGAAATAATATACAAAGAAAGTAAAACGAATTGAATCAGTGTCATGTTTAACAGAATATTTTTTTTAGAGCAGGAGTTGGGATTCTTGGACATTGAACTTGGCTGTTTTTCTTCCCTGGTTTGACTAGGTTGCCTAAACACCGCCCCTCTCTTATTTCTTTTTATTTCTATTGTTGGTCCCAGGGTGGTTCTTGTTTCTTCTCTACAACCTTTCACCTACACAGACCCTTTCTTCATGCTTTTGCTCTGTGTAGTTGATTTCTACTGTATTTTCCCAACATCAACAGCAGTATTGGTTACTAGGGCCCCAAGCTATATGCAGAGGTGGGGATGTTTCATCCGCCCAAAACTTCTTATACTTTTGAAGTCTTTCTTTTTTTTTTGTGGGATCTGAAATGTATCGTGTTTGTGTGTGTTTGTGTGTGTGTCTGTGTGTGTATTAAAGTGAGTAGTATTCCTATAGGCTTTAGTGCAAGAAAGACAACACCCTGGAATATTCTGCAGTCTTTCAACATTCTCTGCTCCAGGCAAATACCCCCAGGCAGGGGAGCTGAATGGGACTCTCACAACTGCCTTCTGTTTACCTTTTATGGTTAAAATAACAGCTTAGCAAAGAGGCAACTTCATGGAGAAACGATTCGGTGAAATCATCTCAAGCTGGAGCAGCATAGCTAGTTTAATCACCCCTAGAGAGCTGAACAACTGTGAGCACAATAGGACACAAAATCATTTTGTGTGTAAATGAGCATGGCATTCTGATTATTTCACTTTACATGGGCAAATAGCTTTTACAAGCAGCATTTGTGCAGTTAGTCTACAAAGGCAGGGGAAGATAATCTGGCTTTGAAAGAACTTGATGTGCAATTTTGGGGAAAAAAACACACAAAATATCCACATAATTTGGGAACTAGGCCGTATTGATTTTGCCTCCAGCAGCAGGTTCTGCTGCTACTGAATAGTTGCTTGTGCTTCAAATTGTTTTTCCTTTTTATGCAATTAAGGACAGTGATTATTTTACATAGAATGGACTAATTCAATTGCGTTTAACCCCCCCTGTGCCAGAAGAGCGCCGTGCTGGTGCTGGAGGGGTCAGCAGTAAACGGTATTGCTATATACGTTTACATTTAATGCGCCTTTGTGTAAGTAGGTGGCATTTATGTCAGTATATAGGGGCAGTAGCAGAAGCTAGGACTGCTTTTGTGTAAGGAGTTTTGTGTCTGTGCGATCGTATAATGTCTGCCAACAATCCATCTGTGTAATCGCAAAATAAAATGTTGAAATTAAGGTTATTGCTGTTGCCTAGATTACTGGATTACATTGTTATTTCATATTATCAGCTGTCACTCCCTTAAAGCCCCCCCAAAATAAATAAAAATCCCCCTTATATATAGCACTGACAGTGTACGCGGAGCTGTACAAAGAATTTTGCAGGCACAATTAATCCCTGCCCTGTAGGGTTTACAATCTAATTGTGGTGGCAGAGGGACATTGAGTGACATGCCCACGGTCCCCAGGAGATGTGACACTGAGGTTCAAACTGGGTTCATCTATTTCAAATAGTGACATTAGCACTCCAGCTTTACCCTTTCCGCCAGAGGCGCCAAGTTTGGGGGTTGTTATGCCATGTGGTGCAGTCCCCGCTTGAAGGGAAGGGGTTAATACCAAACCTTAAGAAGATTTAGCCTTTTCCCTACATAAGACATATATTTCTTTAAAATGTACGAATGTTTAAAAAGAAATCATTCTTACTATTCACATTTTATTAAAGCGAAATCATGTTAAAAATGATTGTTTTTTTTTTTTAAACATTTTAATACGTTTCCTTGGTGATGTGTTTTTTTTCTTCCCCAAAAGAAAGTTCTTGGCAAAACTGGATTCATTAGCCTAGGTCAGTGCCTTAGAGAAAGTAACATATTTTAGCAGTGATTATGTTTGAAAGATGTATCATATGGATAGGATGCCTGCTATTGGTCCATCATAAGGTAGAAATGGAAGATCTACATGAGCTTTTAAGACCACATTGGTCTTCCCTTCAGACATACTGTGGATGTAAACACATCCACCTGCTCCACAAAAAGGTCAAATAAAGATAAAACTGCTAATACAGAATAATCTTAAGTGACCTTGTACATGAGCTGTGTAGACCACATTGTTCACTGTTTGGAGGGAATCCAGAGTTCATGATGACCTTGACGACCTTTCCAAAGTTTGTGTGAGACAATGTATCACTTCTATGATGGTCATCTCTCAGGTGGAAAACACCATGATCATTACAAGGATATATGATTTTATCTATATATATATATATATATATATATATATATATATATATATATATGTGTGTGTGTATATGTATATGTGTGTATGTATGTACATATATGTTACATGGCATCAGTGGACGACCTACGTCCTACGTTTAAATGACAATCTGCCTTTGAAAACAAGCACAATTGAGAAATGGCAGAGTGAAAACTGTGCATTGTGAAAGGAAATATTTTATTTTAACAAAATGGTAGCAATGACATTAAAAATAAAAACCAATCGTAAAAACATTTTTTTTTTATCATTGAAATATGTCAAATGAATGGACATCTGGAGCGAATGTAGTTGATTTTGCAAAAGCGTCCGGATCTCACTTAGCTCAGGTCCATGCGGACCTTCCCACTCCAATATTACACTGGTTGCAGCTACTGTACCTCCAATATAATCTGCCTGTGTGAGTAATAGGACCTGCCCGATGCCAGGTTGTCGTTCACAGTGGCCAAAACTTTACTCAAGAGAACTATACTCATCTTAACCTCTCCATATCCCGACTTCGTACATATAGTTTACAAAAAATAGATAAATAATACAATTTATTACAGTATTTAACTTGGAAATGCCATGTAGTGCTATCATTATGCTGAAAAGGTTGAGGGCAGCGTCTTTGATGGAATAATTAATTAACCGTCTCAGCACCACAGGTTACTACTGCCGATGTTATGCATGAAATCAGATCCTTTTTAACATGTTAAGCTTAATTAAACATAAATTGTATATGTAGAAATGGAGAGCATTCATTTTGACAAGTTTAGTTAGTTTGTAAGCAATTGCAGCAACACAGAAAATATTATTGTATTTCCTCAGTGATTATTTTCTGTGCTTGACATGTGTAGACAAAGTAATTGGGATTGGTAATCGAACATCCAGTAGTGTTGTCAAAAAAACAGAATTAAATGTAGAAAATAAAAACAGATGTTGATATTATAAATTATACATGTGGTGGCTAATGATTTTGAAAAAAAAATGCCATGTAAGTTTTTACAACTGCTAACGTCCCCTCTTGGAAAAAACCTTCATAATGTTATATGCTTCCTTTAAAATAGCAAACTTTTTGTGTACGTTCTATTTTAAAATGCTCATTTCTTGTGCGTCCTGCAATGCATTTATCAAGAAAACAATTACTGGGTCCTTCCTGGCTGGCACTAAAAAGGTGAATGGTTCTTTTTGTAATTCCGGTTAATTTGACGATAACATTATTTCCCTTAACTCTGCAGTTTTACAACTGGTAACAATTTGCATTTTTATGTACATAGGCTACAACATCCCAGTGGAGGATGGGGATTGTAGTGACAAATGGTCATCTACGAACCTTAGACATTGATACTGACAGGTATTTGTGTAGCTCAGTAGCACGCAGACTCATGTTACCAAGTTGTTCGGTTCCAACTAGCCGAAAACACTTTTGTATCTGTTATTATTTTTTTGCAGGTAAGAGAAGAAATCCGAAAGATGCTATTGGATTGATGTGAAATTTACTACATGTATAAACTAAATGCCTTGGGTACTGAGGAAGTCACTAATTTAGAGGTGTCTCGTTATTGAGACAAACTTGCAAAAGCCCCTGAATTCCAATTCACAAATTGGTTATTCGTTTGTCAGGGGATATTTCACATCTAACACATAAGCCCACGACCTTTAATTAGAATTTTGCAGTTTGTTTTATACCCCTTGAGGCTGACACCTTGGAAAAAAGAAAAAACTGTTCTTGATTTCTTATTGCTAATAAGCATATTCCTCCAACCCTCTGGTATTTTGAAGAAAATGATGCAAATACACTTAATTGCAGTGATGGCAATAATTTGTTAGCTGAATATATGATCGGGCAGATGCAAAAATGATCTGATTAGATCTATGATCACGCCAGGGTTTAGATAATACCCAACTGCACTCAAGGAACGCTCTTCTTTCTGTCATCTATTTCCAGGAGAGAAGCAGCATGTCCCGTCTCTCGCTCACCCGGTCCCCAGTTTCCCCCCTGGCTTCTCAAGGAATTCCTCTTCCAGCTCAACTAACCAAATCCAATGCTCCAGTGCACATTGATGTAGGAGGGCACATGTATACCAGCAGCTTGTCTACCCTGACGAAGTATCCAGATTCCCGGTAAGACCACGTTGCCACTCAATATTTCTTCTCACCACCAGATCCTATTTTGCAGACCAATTACAAATGCACTTCACAATCACAAATGCATAACGTATTGGGACGGCATTGAAGGTTAGTCAGCATGGCTTAGATTTGTCATTTGAAATGGAAATTCCATTCACTGGGATGCTTTGTTCTCACTATGTGTGGCTTCATGTCACTGGGGACTGTGAAGGCATGATCATTAAATATTTTAATATATGGAAATGTATATTACCGAGGATGGAAATGAAAGGTAGTCCGTGGTAATATTGGGAACGTCTGGCTAGCAGTAGCTGAATGAGAGGACCATTTTGCTTAATAAGACTGAAATATAATGTTAACCCTGCTTTCCTTTGCATCTACCCTTAAGCATTGCCGTGTTCCTAGGCACACATACCTATTGTATACTGTATTTTGCATCTGTTTTCACCATGCGAGTGTTGCGTAATTAGTACATTTTATAATTGATGTATCGGTAATGATTTGCAGGTATTTAAAATGTTGACACCAGCCAAACATTTAGAGGTTGTATTTAGAAACTTGTCGATTATAAACACATTGATTTTTTTACGTGTCACTGTTGTTAATACGCTTTGGATTTCATTTTTCTTTTTAGTAACTAAACCAATCAAATTGTGTGTCCTTCAGATAGCAAGTGAATTGGGTATTTGGTGTTCACTTCTGCTGAACTCAAGTGCTAGGGCAGCAGACTGGCTGGCCACCATTAAATCGTGATATTAGGTCAACCATAAAAGTAATGTTTGGCCATTAAACAGTTGCATTTCTTGTAGGGCATGATCCTTGGACACAGGTGTAAGCCATTCGACTTCTTTTTAAATGAAATGAACACTCCTTAAACACTCCCATGCAGTTTAATTATTAGCAGTCTTCTATATTATGGCAACACAGAATGTACGATGACTTCACTGTGTTTTTCACTTCGGTTTGACACGCCTGTACGCAAACTTATTAAAAATCGGTGAGTGTTCACATTTGTCTAATTGGCTCCTAGAACGGCATTCTCCGTAGTTAAACTTTAACTTAACCAGTTTTTTCCCCATTTAACAAGGTCATAGTTTGACTCAGAGATAGATGCTATGAATCCTGCATGTTTGTTTCTGTTGCTTTTTACACCGATGGTAGAGACGGGAAAGGGTTGGAGTTTTCACAATAGTGTAGTTGCCTTCTAGCAGGGGCGGACAACTCCAGTCCTCAAGAGCCACCAACAGGTCAGGTTTTAAGGATATCCCAGCTTCAGCACAGGTGGCTCCGCCAATGACTGAGCTACTGATTGAGCCACCTGTGCAGAAGCATGGATAGCCTTAATAACTGACCTGTTGGTGGCTCTTGAGGACTGGAGTTGACCAACCCAGTCTTATAGACGATATGCCTCTAAAACGGAGCACTTCGTTCATAGATGCATCATTTTGACCGGTTGTACTAGGAACATTCGGTAAACTTTAATACATTCATATATTCGTTTTGCCAGATATTTGGCAGGGATTGTGGACATCACAGACTGATGGTGACAATTTGCATAGTGCTGTGTCAAGGAGGATATTTGTACATTTAAACACTAATTACCATCATTAAAAAAAACTTCTAGTCACATGGAAATGTTTAAATAATTTTGCCCATCCTTACAATTTCCCCGCGCGTCACAAGCAGTCGCCACACGTCTTTCATGTTTATTTTTCGTAAGTGCTTGAAAAATAGATGAGTCATTTTTTTAGAAAGCTGTAATCAATGACTGTTCCCAATATCACACCATCTATTTGTTCTTACTTTGTTGGAATAATATCGGTTGGGCTACAAACTAGATACATGTGGGTGTGTGTGACAGTATTAAAGTATGTGTATGTTGCCTTCTTTGCTACCTGTCATTGATGCCGGACAGGCACCTGGTTCCAGCGGTGTAAGGGTTAGCAGGCACATTATTTGTCATTTCGGTCATGTGTGTCTTCAGTTTTACAGTTTGCCATACTACGTATGATTCTGCATTTCATTTGTAAGTACTTGCACAGAAACCAATAAACTTGTGTACAGACATTTTCAACTAGGAAAGATCAAGTAAGGAAAATTACATGTTGCAACACAGACTGAGCGCCAGTATTGGCAGATAGAGGGGACATTACCTGTGATGAAGTTGAGCTTCATTCAATAGCCCAGCTTTAAAAAAAAATAAAAAAAAAAATCAGTAAATAACACTTTCCCAAATCATTACTTGTGTACTCTTCGAATTCCCAAACTAGGGCATGGATCAGGCGGCATACTTAGGCTGAGGCCTACTTCTTCCTCTTTGTTGCTCAAATCCAATATGGTGGCCCTGGCAAAGCTGTATACCTTGTGTCTACCTTGTATGTGTTGGCATTCAGGCCAGAAAGTGGAGAAGAACATATTATTTTAACAGGTGTGCGCTTTTGTTGGCTAGTAACGCCGTGTTAACTTACTTTTTTGTTGGCTGAACCAACGCCCCTTTGCCCTTCCTCACTGGCACTGAGGATTTCACGTGTACCCCACAGGTGTCAAATAAAGAAATCGGGAATATGGTACAATTACCTCCTGTTGTTGTTTTGCGGATGCCTCCTAAATTGGGGGAGGAAAAGAAGAGGGAGAAGTTTTTGACCCCTGTGATAATAAAAAGAGCAGAGGCGTTAGAAGAGGACATAGAGCTGGAAGAAAAGTCAACAATTAGAACTAATCAGTAAAAATACACCCAAGGGAATTTTCATTTTACCTTCAATAGAATTGACCAGGGATCTGCTTTTTTTTTTTATTGAACTAAGGCCTCTCATTCACACCTTATTGTGGTCCTGGTCATTGAGCTTTATTTTTGAATTTAAAGAGGTTTATACAAAAACTAACAAAGAGACATTTTCTAAAGTATAGCAGGTTATCATTCTGATAACTGGACGTGCCGAGGTAAATGAATGCATAGATTGAATTGCTATTTGAATAACAGAAGTAGTAATGTGTTAAGCGTCCTTATCTTCAGAGAAAGTTTGCAGTAAACCTTTGCCGCCTGTTGCTAACATGCAATGCTCAATCAGGACGATCATACTAATATGTAAACCCTCAGCTCGGCTTGCCTTTACTGCACACTTTTTAGTACTGAAGTTGTGCAAAGCGTCACATGGAAGTTTGCAATGACTGATACCCCTCAGGCCTTCGAATCTTGTTTTCTGCACACAGACCTCTAGGCGATCCTGCTCCTAAGAGGCAATTATGCCGCCCCCAGATTCCCCAGCGCACCTCCAAGTAGAGTTAAATATTAATCTGAGGACGTGCATTAGAAAAGTGTAAAAGAAAACATGAGCTTCCCCGCCTAGCTACACATGCCGAGTTTCCTAAAAACCCAAGAGCCCAGGCAGACACCTGTGGCCTTTATCCTATGAGCTGGGAAGCAGATATATATATATATATATATATATTTATTTTTTTAAAGAGGAGATTTGAGCTGTATTGAACTAAAAAAGGTCCTCAAGTTTTGTTGCAGGCCTCTCTGGCATCAACGGGTTTATAGATTTATATTTGGTGATATATACATTAAACAAGGTGGTAAATGTTCTGCCACAGTCCAAAAACCAACCAAATACCCATTAAAGCAGGGGTGGCCAACTCCAGTCCTCAAGGTCCACCAACCGGTCAGGTTTTCAGGATATCCCTGCTTCAGCACAGGTAGATCAATCAGTCCCTGCTTTAGCCACCTGTGCTGAAGCAGAGATATCCTGACAACCTGACCTGTTGGTGGCCCTTGAGTCACGGTGCGCTATTCTAGACAGGCCACAGTTATCTGTTTGCTGTAAAGCAGGGAACCATTATTTCATTAAACTGGGGGTCCCTCGTGGCAAATGGGGGAAACAATATGGCTGCCGAGATCAGGGCAGCCAATCGAAAAGCCGCAACATCAATGAGGGAGGCGACTTGGCAGTTTTCTGTTGGTTGCCCCGGCGACCTTGTTTGTAGTCTGACGCCATATTTTTTATTTATTTTATTTTTTTAAACCAGCACACACAGAAAAATGAGTAATCTGTATTGCTGGTTTAATCTTAGTGTTTAAGTATTTTAACTTTGGCAATTTGCTTCCTCAACATTAGAGAGGGTTGGGGTTCCTTACAGTGCATCGGATCTCAGACGCGCTATTAGAGAGGGTTGGGGTTCCTTACAGTGCATCGGATCTCAGACGTGCTATTAGAGAGGGTTGGGGTTCCTTACAGTGCATCGGATCTCAGACGTGCTATTAGAGAGGGTTGGGGTTCCTTACAATGCATCTGATCTCAGGCGCGCTATTAGAGAGGGTTGGGGTTCCTTACAATGCATCTGATCTCAGGCGCGCTATTAGAGAGGGTTGGGGTTCCTTACAGTGCATCGGATCTCAGACGTGCTATTAGAGAGGGTTGGGGTTCCTTACAATGCATCTGATCTCAGGCGTGCTATTAGAGAGGGCCGGGGTTCCTTACAATGCATCTGATCTCAGACGCGCTATTAGAGAGGGTTGGGGTTCCTTACAATGCATCTGATCTCAGGCACACTATTAGAGAGGGTTGGGGTTCCGCAGAATTTCACAATATAATTATAGAGTTCCTTAACCAAATAAAGGTCAAGAACCACTGGTTTAGGGTCTGCCATTGTGTCTGTATGCATGATCATTAAGCAGTGCAGCATAATAATAATTATATTGCACATAGAGGTGAGAAAGGAGAGTGGGGCACACTGCATTCTACTCAAATTTAAAAAAAAATTTTTTTACAAGTTTATTTAATAAACAACTTCTGATAAGAGATTCATATTTGACATTCTTCATTTGTTGGTTATTTTATATTAAAACCCCAATTCGCTTTGAGTCTTTTTATGGAAACTGTAGCTGGAGGTGGGGGGTTGGGGGAGGGGGTGAATCCCGGCGTTCAGTTTTGTTACATTCGTACCTTCCATATTGTGGATGCAATAAACAGAAACGTAGAGACATGATGATTTACCAACTGATGCTATCATCTTTTACATAGAGGGACATTGAAATATACGCTCCTCTTTCACACAGTGTGGAAAGAATTGATCGTAAACCAGTATCCTCACATGTTCCAGCTTCTGCTCCTTATGATGCACAAAAATGAGACCGTTTAGTCACAATGGAGCGTGCGTGTCCTTGTGAATTGTACAGTAGATGTTATGTGGGGAATTCTTCAAACTCAGCTCTCTGGATTCTGTGGAGAAGAACAACAGCAGATTGCCCCGGGCTCAATGAGATTCAGAGCTGGAGGGGTATTGACCTAGTGATGCAGCTGTAACATGTGCAGATTTGGTTGGGAGAGGGGGAGGGAGGCTTCTCTGTAATGAGTTGCCATCCTTTCTTTACTATAGACCTAATCAGCAATCTGAGAAGTCACCCTTTTCCCCCCCATTCTCAACCCATTTTAAATAGGGGCTGAGGTTTAGAAACGATCCATTACGGTGGGGTGGAGATGCTAAAAAAATGTATGTCACTTGGTAACCTACGCACGGGTGTTTCTGCGGTTGACATGTTCCTCTTGGGTTCTGACCACCAGCAACTCACAATAACGCCAAACAATAAAAGTGGGATGAGTGTTTGACAAAGAAACACTAAGCTTTGCCCATAGTGTAGGACGGGGGGCTCAACTCCAGTCTGCAAGACCCCCAAACAGGTCAGGTTTTAAGGATATCCCAGTTGAAGACCGAGCCACTGATTGAGCCACTTGTGCTGGGATAGCCTTAAAACCTGGCCTGTTGGGGGGGGGGGGGGGGGGGGGGGAGCTTGAGAACTGGAGTTGAGCATCACTGGTGCAGTGTACGTACAAGTATCAGATAATCCAAGGCACTACGGAATTTCCCAAATATATTATAAAGCTAAGCACAACGTTTCGACCTTCTCTGAGGTCTTTCTCAAGTGACTGGCATGTCACCGTAGTGCCTTGGATCATCTGATATGTGTCATAGTCTAGGAGTATGAGTTACAGCATTACCCTGACCCAGGAACATCCGGGATTTAATCGCAAGCATTTTGCTTTATTGTGATTCTGATTAGGTGTGCAGCACTGTTATCTTTTTGTAGTGTACGCACAAGTCGTGAAGTACTTTTTACACCATCACATCGCTTGCTTTTCTGTTCGTGAACAAACAACCAATACAAGTACATTTTCTCCGCTGCTTTCAGCTTCCCGTGTAGCTTGTGATGCACTTTATTTGTAAAACACCTGTCCAGGCGTTTCCCTTTGGGATTATTTAGGTTGGAAACTTCAAGTCAAACGCTGTACAGGTGTGCTTGTCTTTTTTAAGCCCCCTTGACCAGTGAATAAACCACATAAAATTAGTAAGCAACTTAATGAAATAATCACGTGGCAGATGTAGTGAAAATGGAGATACGTTAACCGAAGCTATCAATATCATTCATTTAGTGCAGGTATACAGAAAATCATTCACAACAACCTTAAAAATAATCAGTAGTAACATTGCATGAGTATGAATTTCCCCTTCGGGGTGGACTGGGCTGAAAGTCTCTGGGGTTTGTGAAATGACGTCTTCTTCTTCTCTTTTTAGGATAAGCCGGCTGTTTAATGGCACAGAACCCATTGTGTTGGACAGTTTAAAACAGCATTACTTCGTTGACCGGGACGGGGAGATTTTCCGATACATTTTAAGCTTTCTACGGACCTGTAAACTTCTTCTCCCGGAAGATTTTAAGGTAAGAGGACGAAAGGCAACATTCCAGGGTGCAGTTCCCCGTACTATATGTAAATGGGTTTTGGGAAAATGTACGAATTTAGATTTTCTCATGAAAACGGGTCCGGTGAACGCACCTTTGGAGTGGTTTCTCCACTATTTCACAGGTGTCCGTCCGTCCGTCTGTCACACACAATCTCCGGGGTTGGACAACTCCAGTCCTCAAGGGCCGCAAACAGGTCAAGTTTTCAGGATATCCGTGCTTCACCCTTGCTGAAGTAGGAATATCCTGAAAACCTGACCTGTTGGTGGCCCTTGAGGACTGGAGTTGCCCACCCCTGCTCTGTCTCCAACAACCTATTCGCTATCCGGTCATGTTATATTTTGGTGTAATGATCTTCACGAGGAATTTCCAGAAAAATGGTTGAATCTCCCAAATTGTGACCCCAAAATAATCTTAGTCTGCCATCGACGGGCTGTGATCTGTTCCTATTGCACCCCCCCCCCCTACCTAAGTGTTATAAATGACTTCAAAGCTTACAATTTGACACAGATTAATCACTATGTAGATTTCATATTTGTTGTAACTACAGATATAGGAAGACTTCCTGCCCACAGCACCGCAGACGCAAAAAGCTAAAGATGATGGCGCTGGGCACAGTGTCTGCCGTGATCGCGCTGCGGGGGCGGGTCCATGAATGGGGCCCCTTGCAGCGGTAATTCTTCGGTGCTTACTACATCTGTACTTGCCGGTCATTCAGGCCTGCATATGGAAACCTGATAACCCTATTGATACCACAGGGCACTTAATGCTTCTCAATCTGTTCTTGTCTCCTTTGTCACACGGTGTTGAACATCTTCAATTATATCACCTAATAATGTTACAACAAGTGTTACAAGCCAGAGTGCTTTTCCTTTAATGCAAATTCCACCCAGGCGGCCAAGTGAGATCAACTGCCCGTGACAAAGGCCCAGGCATTGAACACATTGCAGGCCTCCTTTGTCAAAGGAGGGGTGTGTAATTGCTACGCATGGTGTTGTTTGATGTGTTAAATTCACATTTAGCTGGTTAGTAAACGTCTACGTCTCATTGTACCATAAAATGATCATTTTTAACATAGTTTCGTTTCTGGCCTTCTTCCGGGTAGCATTTGTATTCTACAACTTGATACGTATTGGTCACATTTTAACAACCTTTCTATCCTGCCTTTTAGTAGCTTGTACATTGTTGTCATTTTCAAATAATCTGGAGAGATCAGCTTGTATATTTCAAAGTGTTGGGGTGTCCATTACCTTTCAAAGGAAATAGTTCACCCCCCCCCCCCAATATTTAAATACACAGGAGATTATTTGGGGCTGAAAATACAAAATAAAAGCCGTTTCAGTACGCATTGTAAGTGGCGTCTGCATGACTGTATTTGGCGATAGCGAGAGGCTTGATTGTCGGAATCCAGTTGTGGGATATGTGCATCTTTTCTTGTCTTTGCTGGGCGACGCGTCGCTGAGTGATGGAGAGGGGTGCAGGCTTAGCGGAGGTGGGGAATGCCTTCCATGTTGGCACAAGGAGTTTTGAGGAAATGCTCCATGTTAGGCTGTAGCATAGATTAATTGTTAAGCAAGAAAAAATCCACCTGCCAGTTTTTATTTTATACTACAAGGAGGAGGCACAAAATCAAATAACACTTTGCAGGAATTCAGTGTTTCTGGATGTCACATGTTTTCACTGAGAAGTGAACAAACTGTCTAATAGACACAACTTGAGAAAATGCAAGACACATAGTGCTGTTTTATGCCAGTTACACGGTGACACTGTTATCGTTCTTTCCCCAAACCTCTTGGATCCTCCATAGACCCAAGCTACAGCTATTCGTTGCACCCTGTCCATGCTGAATGATATACATAGCCATACAGCAGGGCCCCGCTCATACAGCGGGTTCCAGGCCGCCGCCGTAAAGCGGAAATCGCCGTAAAGCGGGGCCCTGCTGTACTGTATTGTACCTATGAAAACTGAGATGCAGAGCTGCAAACCGACTGTTTCGCTGACAAATGGCATCTGACAAGGAGTTGCGCACGCGCTAAAACTGTTGCTTAGTGACAGCCGGATTCTCAGCTGCTGAGTGCGTCATGCCGAAAATCGCCAGAAAAATGGAACAAGCGTCGAACCTGGTGAATATGGGTTTACATTGTGAAATGCTGTGTGAGCGAAACGCCATAAAGCCGAGCGCTGCAAAGCGGGGCCTACTGTACTTAGTATTTAGAAATCTCTATTGTTTAGAACAGCGGGGCTCAAACGCGGACCTCAAGGGTCAGGTTTTAAAGATGTCCTTGCTTCAGCACAGGTGACTTAATCAAAATGATTGAGCCACCTGTGCTGAAGCAGAGATATCCTTAAAACCTGACCTGTTGGTGGCCCTTACGGACAGAGTTTGATCCCCACCAGTTTAGAGGCTCGAGAACTCAACCCTACATGTTCCTCACACCTCAGACCTTCCCCTCTTCAGTTTGTTTTAGAAAGGACACTGTCATATAGACTTTTTTTGCTGGGTACTTATCTGGCAATTAATACCTTGCCTGCCATTAATACCGCACAAAGGTAGTTGTTATTTTTTAATGTGCTAATTTTGTTGTAGTGACCTGTCCCTGATGAGTATCGCTCTGCAGTGTAAGTAGTCGGAAGGCTCTGTTTCAAGTTCAAAAGATTCAGCCTGTAGCCAGTGAGATGGCCCATGTACTGGGCATGTACTGGGCATGTACTGGGCATGTACAACACAACATCAACATTTCATGAATGACAACTCCAGATTTGGGGTTGAGGTAATCTGTCTATCAAATTCCTCGCAAAGTGCAGACATTTTATTTTCAAGAGATGGGGTGGTGATATCACTTGATATTATAAAAACAGGACTGGCACTCCAAGATCCAACGGTGAAATGTATTCCTCAACGTTTCGGCTCCCAACGGAGCCGTGATCAAGAGCACCATTTATAAAGGCTCTGCTGGGAGCCGAAACTTTGAGGAATACATTTCACCTTTGGATATTGGAGTGCCTGTCCTGTTTTCTCATATCAGATGTGCTGCCTTCTTGACACCGGGACGGTCTGCACCCTGTTACCACCTTTATCTACACACATGTGAATGCTTTCCATATATAAAATCTAAAAATATATATTAAATATATATATATATATATATATATATATATATATAATCATAAATATATATGTAATCATAAATATGCAAAAAAAAAAAAAAGTATTTTATTGGCTCAACGTTTCGACAACCCTCTCTTGATAAAGGCTCCGTAGGATAGCCGAAACATTGGGCCAATAAAAGACATTTGTTTGCATATTTTTGGTGTACCTAGCACTTTATTTTTTGTGAGTAAAGACACTGATTGGCACTGAGTGTGAAGCAGGGGAACCTGGGTCAATTCCCAGAGTCGGCGCCAGGTGACCTCGGGCACGTCACTTTATCTCCCTGTGCCTCAGGCACCAAAAACATAGATTGTAAGCTCCACGGGGCAGGGACCTGTGCCTGCAAAATGTCTCTGTAAAGCGCTACGTAAAACTAGCAGCGCTATACAAGAACATGTTATTATTATTTATTATAGGTACTCTGGTACCAGTGCCCTCTCCAGCAGTCTGGCTTATTTATATTAGTTAAGTGTATTACCCAATTTCTTCACAATATATAATATATATATTGGCAAAACTATACTATACTATGGCAAAACAGACTGCATGCTGGGCTAAATGCAAAACTTGGGGTAAAAGTTTCCAGCATGATTAAAGTGCTAGGAAACGGCGTATAAAGACGTTAGACATAGTTTGTTTTTCTAATTGCCAAACACCGCGGAGAGTGTAAAACGGGGGCGTTTCCCAGTGTGCCAGCGCATTAAGGGTTCTTATGTTAAAGAAATCATTACAAAGGGTTCCTGAATATTTATCAGTTTTCACCTTTGTTTCATCAAACAGAACAAGAGCCTTGAGGTGAAAGCTAGTTGCATTTCACTTGTGCAGTTGTGAACGCTGTTAGAAGTTTGGAATATTCAGAGCGCCACAATTCTAGGTCACTGTTACTGTTCTGAGAACCTTACACAGAAACCAGGGGGGCGTTAGGTGTCTGACGCTCTACGGCTGGTAGCACTTAAGTTGTGGGTGTGAATATATGCTCTGTACAAGTGTTACACCTTCATTTAGATTTTACTAAAGTTTCCCAGTGCTGGGAGAAAAAGTCAATGTGTTGGTTCAAATTCCATCAGCATTGTTTCCTAATTGTTACCTATAGATGTTAACCCCTTCGGTGCTGAATGGGGTGAAGGGATTCTGATACAAATTGATTTATTATCTAGTGATACTGGGGGCTGCTAGAGATGCATAAGAGGGTGTTTTAAAATGCATTTCCTGCTGAGCATGTTGCCCTGTGCAATAAAATGAACGCTGCAGTCAGCGCCGATCTGTAAAGTTCTTTGCATTTCATTTTTTACTTATTTACTCGTCCTGCCCTTTATAACGCAGTTCTTCTTTTTAAAATCGGATGCTTCGTTCAGGAAATATTAAGTATCTGGCAGGTTAAAATGAAGCTCTCCATGAAGCCAACTGCAGTCTAAAGATTACCACGGGGACCTCAGAAACTAGAGATTTAAAAAAAACATGCTTTTTTTTACAATAGAAAAACATTTATTTTTTTACATTTTTTTGCAGAGCAGTCAGGAGGCGAGATAATAACATACTGTATAGAGTTAAACTCATACACAGTTCAGGGGTGGGGGAGATTGCTCGCTTAATACCTTCTTATATCCCACACAGATAGTCTTGTGATTCAACGTTTCTGTATTGCTTTTTACAGTAACAAGCTACAGAAGTTACATAGTAGTTACATAGTTACATAGTAGATGAGATTACAGTTACACAGTTACATATTAGTTACATAGTCGCTGAGGTTGAAAAAAGACGTGTCCATCAAGTTCAACCTACGCTAAATTTAGATGACAGCTACTTTATCCTATATCCGTACTTATAGTATATTGATCCAGAGGAAGCAAACACAAACCCCAGTGATATATTATATAATGATATCTCATAAGGGGGAAATTAATTCCTTTCTGACTCCTGGTGTTAGTTTGGGAGGAGTTAGGGACCAGGCCTGCAATATAGATTGGGTGCTGAGGAGGTGTTTTAAGGTCTCTGGTTCCAAGCAGAAGTAGCTTTATTCATAATCACATTTATATTGCTACTTGCTTACTTTGAATGCCAATGAATGATGCATTGGGTCTGTTTTACAGCAGAAACTGTTCAGTTGTCATTAACTCTTTTAGCACTGGAGGGTCTTGCATTGGCATTAAGGGATTAAAATGTATCCATCGGCATTCCTTTAGCATGTTTATTAAACATGCTAAATCGCCAGAAACGGCAACTTTCGGATTAGTGCTTTTCTAACCACGGTGTAGTTCTTTTTAAAATGTTGTTAAAACACCCAGCCTTGATGCAGGAGACCCAGTGACTCACAAAACACAGCATTACGTGCAGAGTCCGTCAACAGAAGGATGGCTCAGCCTCACTCATAGTATAACGTCCTAAAGCTGGCCGAGGACTGCACAAGTGCTCAGCCTCCGTTCCAGTCGCTGCTCAGCCCTTTGACGCCCAAGAGTCAGCATCGTGGCAGGATTTTCCCTGTGATCTCTGATAATAACCCAGGGCTTTTCTTAACCTTTGATGTGTCACATGTGGGAGGGTTGGCGAAAAGACACCGCCTGAAATTGGTTACCATCAAGATGGCGCCTAAGGGGGCCCAGTAATATAATGGTAACATACTCCTACCCAGAGACTCAAAGAAAAAATCAGGGATGGAGGTTTGATGCAGTAATGTACCATGTTAGCAGAGAGCCAACAGGTGGCTAGCGAACAACGCTATAATGTCCAAGGTGATGTAAGGAAATCTATATATAACTCTGTTCCCTTCCTCTCCAAATACAGCCCAACATGTCCTTAAAGAGGCTATGCCAGCAGCTAAAAAA
This sequence comes from Ascaphus truei, assembly GCF_040206685.1. Lineage (NCBI taxonomy): Eukaryota > Metazoa > Chordata > Amphibia > Anura > Ascaphidae > Ascaphus > Ascaphus truei. The sequence goes on from NC_134501.1 coordinate 6,115,286, forward strand.
AATAATCTTTTTTGTTTTAATATATTCAGCCTTTGATGACCTTTATTGAAAACTAATTACCTCAGCTGCCGATCAATTGGTTGTCCCGTGACCAATCAGCAAAATTCTGAGGTTCCTAGGGTTCACTAAATGGCTGCCTTTCAGTTTCAAATCAATCCGTCGGTCAGTGTAACTCAGCAGCTACAATGTATTCTTATATTACTAAGGTAACATTATCTATTGTTCCAGTTTGCAGATCAAACTGATGGGAATATTGGCAACAAATGATCACAAAAAGGAAAGTGTTACAAATATCTTGCACTGCTAGGGATGTGGGATAAAACCTGCTATAGAAATCAAAGGATGTCCAGTGTATTAAAGATTAAAACTAGTTAAAAATGACATTGAGTTGAATTTTAAAATTAAAAAAGGTAGTAAGTATTATCTAATACTGCAGAACTGATTTAGTTTTAAAAAAAAAAACACATGTAGGATATTGCTGGGATTTCTCCTTCATTAAAGTTTATTTTAGTTGTTTTGATTCATTTCTGCTAGTGCAGATTTGGTTAACATCTGATTGTCCAGGCATCTCATCTAAAAGTAGCTCACACAGTGATGTCTCACTGCCATTCATTTCAGCAACATGTATTAGATTTAGTGCTGTGTTTTTTTTTTTAGAAGGGTCATATGTCCCAACACAAAATTACTTTCCCTTTTATCAGAGTGCGCTAAATTGTCAAATATATTGAATAGCCTGTGGACTCCTAAATTATCTGAACTCTGGCCCCGTGCTTTACTGGGTTTTTATGAAGAGACAATCCTAATGATTATACTTCATGTAAGCCCATTAAGCAGCAGGAAACCCCAAAATCCATCTATCAATAGCCGTGGTAATAAACACGGAGGATTTTTTGGGAAGCAGACATGAACTTACTATGGTTTTTGGATACCTGTGAATACATTTATTAGAGGCTGTGCTATATGCTCGGCTAATTATCTTTAGGTTCCCCAGTAAATGGAAATTCACCATTAAAAATGGAATCCCTATTCCTGCCATGCCTAATTTTTTTTAATTGTTTTTTTTTTTGTGTGACTTCATTTGATTTCCAGGTGAAGATTATTTAAATGTAGGTGCGAAAATAGTTTTCTACGGAAAGTGGTCATTTCGACGTTTGCGCACCTGTGCTCCTCCTAAGGCTAAAATGATTGATTTGACTTTGTCAAGAGAACATTAGAAGTCATCCTGGAATTTGACAAACTTTTAGTTCTACAGAAGCATTGAAGTGGTTAATTATCTATTTAAATTTTGATGTAAAAGAATCATTATAACACATAACATTGTATCCATTACGTTTTCTTCTCCCTACAACTGGTAGTTGTGAAATTGCCAGTAACGTGTTTTTGTTTCACGCAAAGCACGATGTTCTAAGTATAAAACAGTCTGTAGCCGGCACAGATCGTCACGTTCTGCGAATACGTTAGCAGGATGCAGGAACACTAGTTGCTCGTACATTTAGCATCCTGTGTTGTCACAAGATGCACATCATTGAAAGGAGTCATTCCAGATCATTTTAACTGATATTTCGTCTTCACTGTCTGAAAAACAGCCGAGTTGGACTGAGTCGGCCATTTATCAGTGTCTTTATTTCGAAACGAACGCCACAGTAATGCAGATTTGCCGCTGCTTGCTATTGAACTTTTATTTCTTTAATAAGGAATGAATTGCCACTTTTTGCACCAGATTTGCAGCTGGGAGGTGAGAATTATAATACTGATGCAGGATTTATTTTGTCGCGTCCGTTACTGCTGGGATGCGCTATAGACAGGGACGCCACTATACAAATACAGATATACATACATCAACCATGTGTGAGAACGCATCAATACATAAAATCAGTGGCGAGTATTCTATCACCCGGCCTAGGTTTTCTGCTGGTTAACCCTTTGAGTGCTGGCGAGTGCCATGGCCCCTCCAGCTCTCGCGGTCACTGATGACGGAACTGACATGTCAGTCCCTCTTCCTGTACGATGGTTTCAGAGCACAGATCGTGAGGTCCCCTATGAGAACGAGCCAGTAGATTATCACGTTGCTACTATATCATTGGGCCCCTGGAGGTCCAGGCCCCATGAAGCTACATCCTGGATCCCCCAAAGGGTTAACGTGGCATACTATAAACCTGAACTAGGGGTCTCCCAGAGCTCCTCTATGGTCCCACGACGTCCAAGGACCTCCTGGTTCCCTCACTTTGGCACCAGGCAAAAGATGTGCACGCCACACACAAAATGGTGGCAGGGTCAGGTCTCATGCCCAATAGTTCAGTAGAGGATACTGTGGTGCTCCAAAAATCACGTGACCACATTCAATTATATCAATAAATCCAGTAAGCGTCAGATGCTTATGTATTATTCATTCCTCAAAATGATGAAAAATAGTGGGACTCCGTGCCTAGTGGCATCCACTTGATGACCACGAATAATGGCACACTTCTATAACCCACTAAGTATAAGCAGCAGTTTTGTATAACAGGAAAGAATGACATGGCCCTATGGCCCATTACCTGTATCCTTTGCAGGAACACTCCCACTGCCAAAGCATCCCGGGCGTGCAGTCTGTAAGTGAAGATGATCCAACGTAGTATAGCAGCAGCCAGAGCACAGCCAATGAAACGCGTAGGTGGTGCGTTCATGTAGTTCCTGCTTTTTTGGAAGTCTGCAAAAAATAGCTGATCAACGAATTTTGGAGTCTGCCTGGGGTTATTTCGAATACTGGTCATTGGCTGTGCTCTGGCTGCAGCTATACTTCATTGGCTCATGCCCAATAGAAAAGGCGTGACTATTTGTGACCCTCCCCCCACGGCCATAATTGTAGTCCGGTGGCCATAATTGTAGTCTGGTGGCCATATTTGTACCCTGCACATAAAAATATTTTTTTTTAATGGGGGAATCCACGGATGTCAGGGGGGCAATGGATGAGCCCCGCGGGACCCCTGGTTCAGGCAGGAGGGTAACTGATGCGTTAAAAGATACAGCATGTACAAAAATGCATCGTTTTGTGAATACATCTTCGAACAATAGTTTAATCTGTCTCCTTGAAACATGAATGAATATATCATACAGGAACCGTTTTCTTTGCATCGCGGAAACATTTGTCTTTTGTGTTCACCAACGCCAGCAAACAGTCTTGTTTCTCTGTCTCTAGGAGTTCAATCTGTTATATGAAGAAGCAAAGTATTACCAGCTGCATCCCATGGTCAAAGAGCTTGAACGATATAAGCAGGACAAAGAGCACAGGAAACATTTCCAGCCATGCGATTGTCTGGTCGTGCGAGTGACCCCAGACCTGGGGGAAAGGATTGCGCTGAGTGGGGAGAAAGCTTTAATAGAGGAGATTTTCCCCGAAACTGGAGACGTTATGTGCAACTCCGTCAATGCCGGCTGGAACCAGGACCCGACCCACGTCATCAGGTTCCCACTGAACGGTTACTGCAGATTAAATTCGGTGCAGGTAATCCATATTACACATTACCTTCCATTGTGTTGTGCGTTTGTGTATTACTGCTATATTTTGTTCTGACCCCAATGATGAGCACAGCACTACACAGCCCGGGAATATGTGGTGGGGCACAGATACGAGGAGCTGACATGAATCAATATCCTATAGTTTTTTCTTGGGACCGCGTATGAAGGACCATATATTCCTACACCATAGGAGACCTTGGTTACATTCACCTGAGCAGCAGGGTAACCTGTCTTCCAACGCCACAGGGTATCTTTTGACGTTACACTGTTTGGGTCATATGGCTCACTCTATTGTCATGGACACAGGGAACTTGAACCTGGAGCATGTCATGCACCCACAATTCCATGTTACCCCTTAATGCCAGAAATGCACTTTATGGGGGCTATGCATCAAGGCGATAGGGGTGCAATTCTGGGGCAAAACAAACTACACCAGATGTGTCGAGGGGGAAAAATCCTATTGATTTCAATGGGATTTTCATCTTTGATACACGTGGTGAAAGCCTGGTTGTCCCAGAATTGCATCACTTTTGCTTTAATACGTATTCTCCGTTGTCTTTGTTATTTTTTTTAAACCTGATATCCCTCCCTCTGATGTGATAATAGGGCTGCCTCACTTATGTGTTGCGTACAATGCCGGGAAACAGATTATTTTCCCAACAGGAGTCCTGGATTAGAGTACGGTGAAGCAGCGATGATCACATGTCGGAGTTAGGGTCGGCTAACCCTACCAATGCCTAACACACAGCTGCGAGGCAGTTACATCCCAACACAGCTGGGACGGCACATAAATAGGAGGGTTTGGTAAATCCCACAAACTAAACATGTGCTGAGACCTACCTCAATCTCATTCATAATTTAAGTATACAATAACCATGTAATGAAAAGCATTGGCTAGTATATATTTAGTATGTATGTCAGGGGTGGCCAACTCCAGTCCTCAAGGACCACCAACAGGTCAGGTTTTCTGGATATCCCTGCTTCAGAGCAGTTGGCTCAATCAGCCCCTGCTTCAGCCCAGATGGCTCAATCAGTGGCTCAGTCTTCGACTTAGCCACCTGTGCTGAAACAGGGATATTCTAAAAACCTGACCTGTTGGTGGCCCATGAGGACTGGAGTTGGCCGCCCCCCTGATATATACCAATTTCACCCTCATGTGGATGGATGTTCTGAGCATCAGCCAGTGGTGACTGGAGACAGACAATAGAACTCATGGGATTAAATCTGATCAGCAATGAACTTCAGCAAAAGAAAAGCTCCATTGTTTAGGTGGGATACGGGATAGGAAGCCGTTCTGTAAAGGGTGTCTTTTTTACTCATCCCATGTGATCTTGGGTAAACCACTTCTGAGGTTACCTGAGGTGAGCGGGTCCTCCCCAAAATAAAACATTTATCTGCTGATCTCCCCTTGTATTCTCCATGTGTCTATAACATGGAGAATGTATATCATTTATTTAATACCTTACTTGCTAGAGCGGTGTGAAGCAATGGACGCCAAGACCCTCCAGTCCACAAAGCTCCAGCAACAGTGTAACCAGGTGATATCATAGGAGAATGGATTTTGAAGTTCAAACAAGGAGGGGGGGAGCATACTTAGTGGGTTCTGGGCCGTGACGGTGCTATTTTTATAAATGCTAATTTTTTTTCATCAATGCATGGCCCGGAGGTTTTTCCTGCAAAATCCCCCCCCCAGCATCTAAGATTGAGTTCCAAAAAAAAAAGGACAAAAAAAAAACCCGCTCTGCTATTCTAGAGAGAGAATGCAACAATGTGTTAATGCATAATTTATGTCTTGCTCATAATTAAATGATGCTGCCCGAGGTATGGACTTAAAAAAAATTGATCTCTGCACTTTTTTCTTTTTTTTTTTCTTTCTTCTTTTTTTTTTATTTCAAAAGGATGTTCTGTAAAAATCGCCGAGAGTATTTTAAACGACGGTTTCATTTCATACTCGGTTTTGTCACCAGTCTGAATCTAAACTCATGCACCCGTAGTCAGATTATCTAAACGGGCAGATAGACATCAAATATGGAATTCTTTTCTTTCTTTTTATCCATTTAATTTTACGTTTAACAAAACTATTTTATAAACAGAAACAAAACTTGCTGAAAATGTTAATTAACGCAATGTGTAGAAACATCTCACTAGAGCAGTGATTTCCAACAGGGCGTTTGTGAACACCTAAGGGGCTCTCTCGCCCCCAAATCTGTAACGGCAGATTGCAGGCAGAATGGGGGGTCCTGAGCCTGTGTGGGACGGCGCACTTAGGAAGACCCCAAACTGCACCTTAGCGTGGGTGGTATACCTGTCAATACAGCAGGAGCTCCTAACATTGTTCCCCACAATGCTTTGCATCCAAAGCCACAAGGCTTTGTGGGGCGTGACTTTGGAAACTATCTCAGTAATTGTAATACAGAACCTTTCGTGCTGCCTGCACACACCGAGGTGCAGTTTGGGGCCTTATTAAGCGTGCGTTTTCCCCCACCCCCCATCAAGCTCAGGACACTATACTGTCTTTGATTGGTCTAACAGTTTTGTTAGCGATAGTCTGACGAGACGGCAATAAGATTTATTAATTAGGGGTTCGGTGAACAAATATTTTCTAGCAGGGGGAGGACAATGTAAAACAGTTTGGTAAGAACTGCTCTAGAAGTCTAGCGTTGGGAGAAGAACTGCGGTAGAAACGTTTTCTCAAAGGAAGCAACAGAGCACCAAATATTTCCCCAGCTCCCTCCTCCTGGAACGGAGCATCTCACACCTGCAGGTCTCACCAGCGTATGGTTTAACGCACAGTACCCCTAATTTCCTTTTGCTGTACAATTTTTTTTTTGACAGTAATTTATCAGAAACAAAGGCACGAATCATACATTTTGACAGATGTGGAAATGGCCTGGGGGGGGGGGGGGGGTGAATCTGTTTTTTTTGTGAAAACATTGGAACTGTATAGTTCTGCGTTTGGGCTTTGCAACTTTTATTTTGTGCTCTTTTGCGTGTTCGCGAAATCGGACATTAATTTTGAACTACTACGTAGGTTCACCCTTCAAAATAGCACAGATAGAAGCCTAAATCAACTGAAGGCCGATACATTTTTAAAATGACGTTATCTGTGCTTTAGCGTAATTCGTTATCGACGTATTCATTATAGCCACATCGCCCGCTGTAGGCTCATCACCTCGGCGATATCAGCAGCGTTTTGAGTGCGTCATATGCAAATAAGTGATTAATGCCAAATTACTTCCTCGCATACTCTTATACCTGCCAATATCGGACTAATGCCAAAAAACGATTGCAAATTATTATCACCTACCCCGAGGCTGGCGTTAGGCCTATCATGCCCATGTTTATAATGTCCACATAGACAAGATAAGACTAGCCAACCTCGATTACGTCATCCAATTCCCAATAGTAAGATTGTAGCACATATTAACCCATGACTAACTGGCCACTGGGGAAACCAGCCGCGTCATAGTTACACACAGGGCTGTTAAGCTGTTTGTGTTTTATTTGTAGGGTGTTTGTGTTGTGTGTTAACCCGTTGGTGCTTGGAGGCGTTCCTTTGCAATGTAGCCGTGCGGCATCAAAAGGGTTAAATCATTTTCTGCCGTAGGACTGTGTCAGAGATCCGATTACATCACCCTATGATAGAAAAGTGGGATGTATCCCCCACCCTCACAAGTGCTTCGCTAGCGCTGATTAACGTAGGTGTGTAGGAGTTCTGCCTTATTCGGGCTGTTAAACGCAGAGTGAACACAATTGTCGTGTGTGCAAATTAGATGAAATTTGCTGCCCAAGTATGAATAAATAATTATTAGTGAGTACAGCGTTAATTCAAAAATAAAAATACGTCAGCGACCCCATTTTTCAATAACACCAAATGTTAATGCAGCTATATCCACCTTTAGTGAATCTGGGGCGGGGCAACTGCAGTCCTCAAGGGCTCCCAACAGGTCAGGTTTTCAGGATATCCCTGCTTCAGCACAGGTGGCTCGGTCGAAGAGGCCCTTGAGGACTGGAGTTGGCCACCCCTGGTATAGGGCAATATACGTCACATGATCTATAAGAATTTCTTATCTTTCACAAAATCAAATGATGGCAGAAGAGGAAAATGCAGCAATCTCTGTCCTGGGATCAATGGGTTAATCCTAAAGTGGTTATTTGGGTAAAACACCTATTTTTGGAAGCTAACAGAAAAAGAGCGGTTTTATTTCCCATTTGTGTAGCGTTGGCTGCCTTCCCCTTTGTATTTTCGTGGCAGCTTTCTGGGGTCAGAGCCACTTTAACCTTTTGTTTCCAGATGGGGCTGACACTCTGGCCACAAAATGGTTAATTAAACATATGGTAAGTAGGTGAAAAAACCCCATTGTTCACAAACACCCCGGGTTTAGTAGTTGCTTTGAAAATGTCCAGCCATGTACGTGCTCGTACCACAAGGAAAGAGCAAATACAGATCCCACGTGTGAGCACATACACACGTCTGCAGCCCTGCCCTTCCCTTTTATCTCTTAGCATACAGCGCTTCCAATGCAGCCAGGGATTCTGGGTAATGCATATGAGCGCTCTGAGTGAGTCACCTTTTACTTCTTATCCATTTTAACACGGACCCCTATTAGCTTCTGCCTGCCGTATCACACAGCTTTTTGAGCACAGCCTGCGGATACAGAAGTGCAGAGCCAGTAACCCTGCCTGGTTATCACAGGTACTGTAGAGAAATGCAGAGCACAGCCGGAAACAACCAAAAGATTCAGGCAGAAGAGGAATGAATAAAAACCCAGGGCAACTCTAGCAGGAAGATCAATTTATAGCGAGCTGAAGCAGGATGGTGAAGGTACTGTAACGCACCTACGCGTTTCGTGCCTGGGAACTTTATCAAGGTGGTTATCACAGGGAAATAAACCATACGACACTTGTTAGGTGACACCTTTTATTCAATTTCATCTTGGGTTTTCTGGTTCCTAATACTTGGTGTATTATTTCTTTAAGTGTTGGAAAGAATTAACACAATGACGTGTACCTCCTAGCATTAGCGCAGGGGCGGCCAACTCCAGTCCTCAGGGGCCACCAACAGGCTAGGTTTTAAAGATATCCCTTCTTCGACTGAGCCACTGATTGAGCCACCTGTGCTGAAGCAGGGATATCTTTAAAAACCTGACCTGTTTTTGTCCCCCTGAGGAATGGAGTTGGCCGCCCCTGCGCTAGGGACTGGTGGTGAATGAAGCGTTCTCCGAGGAGCGTGCGTCGCTGTTCCTGCCGCGCTGCCCGCTGTACACTCTCCCGTCTCTTGTTTTCCAGGTCCTGGAGAGACTATTTCAGAAGGGGTTCAACGTGGTGGCCTCCTGCGGCGGCGGCGTGGACTCCTCCCAGTTCAGCGAATATGTCCTGTGCCGCGAGGACAGGCGGCTGCAGCCCAACACAATGCGGATAAAACAGGAGCCGCTGGACTGATGCGTCACGCGTTGCGCTTGTAACCATGGAAGTGTTCAGCAACCCTTGATGTGAAACTTTGAGGCCCCTGCAAACCAGTATTAACGGACATCTTGTGACTCTTTGTTGCCAGTTTGTGATAATCTTAAAAGTACCTTGTACGTAGCCATGACACATTTTGAAAAACAGTCGCTTCTCACTCCGGCCCCCGAGAGGACTCGCCAAAATAGGGTTTTGTGGGAATGTCATTTCATCATAACAGCCGCGCTGGTAAAAACGGCAAAGCCTCGGCCAGTGGCAATCTTTCCCGTTATTGGATTGCTGCAGACCAATTAAAGCCATCAGAGTAATTCCGCTGATGAAACAAACGTGGCAGTTTTCTTCACGAGACCCATTCTCAAAGATCACACGGAGCAAGCAAAAAAAATAATATATGCTGCATTGAATGTGCGCTGCCATCTTGTTCTCTCCCTTCAATGTGCCACATATCCCTAGAACCCCGGTTCTAATCTCTGGGACTGTTCATGCCAGCAAACGGCTTCTTTTTAAAGACACCTGGAACTTAACGGCGGTGCTTAATTAAGGGGGAAAACATTTTTTATATATATATATATATATGTATATATATATTTAAAAACGTGGGAACCTGAAAGCAAACCGAGAAAGTCAGCGACTTGTTGGAATTTTATCTCCTGAAATGTTCGAACTTAAAAGCACCCACCTTTTTCTGCCAAGGCGCCCGGTTTCTGCTGAAAGATCAGTGAGTTTTAATGCTGGCAGTGCAAAGCAAATTCCTCCCGTGTTATTTCTCACCAAGTTCTCTGAACAACTCTGCCTTGATCTTAAAGCTTTTGTTTTCCTGCATGGTTATGAAACTGTTGAAAAAGTATAGCGTAGAACTAAAGATGCCTGAGATGACGGCCTAGTGTGTTGTTAAAACTTTCTTTTAATTGGAGCACCGTGAACGCCTGATTACCAGATCCATTGGCACACACCCTTTCATTATTGTAGTGAGTAGGTAGCTTGTCAGAGGGATATATGGGAAAATATTACACTCCCCCCAAAAACAGAACTACATATTGTAATTATTAAGCTTGTGGATCTTCCGTCATTCTGTTTGTTACAAGAGGGGAACAGCATTGTGTTTGATAGTTTATTTTATTTACCTTGTGCACTAGAACTAAAAATGATTTCATTTGGCCGATTCCAAGACTATACTTTCAGACTCCACAATTAGTTGATTAAAACCTTGTGGTTCTCAAACAGATGCCACACTTTGTTTTCCAATCGTATGCCCGGTCAAGACTTGCGCAGCTTCCTCGAGAGGCGGCAGCCGGCTTTGCAGGTGTACAATTATAAATAGCATTCTGCTAAATAAGGGGGGTAACCAACTTCAGTCCTCAAGGGCCACCAACAGGTCAGAATTTCAGGATGCTTCAGCACAGGTGACTCTGTTAAAGACTGAGCCTCTGATTGAGCCACCTGTGCTGAAGCTGGGATATCCTGAAAACCTGACCTGTTGGTGGCCCTTGAGGACTGGAGTTGCCCGCCCCTGTGCTAAATCCTGTTTGTGGTCCCAATCACTAAGCATAGTGTTAAATCACTATTTCGTTTCCCCCACATAACGTATAGCATACTGTTAAAAGACGCCATGTAAATGAATGCCAGGATCGATAAGCACACGCAAAAATAGTCCTAGTTAATGTAAATAACGAATCATTCTATACCCAACCTGATGCATTACAGAAAGGTTTACAATGCAGCCATCTTTACGTTCTGAAGGGTCACGCGTTGCAAACTACCCCGGCAATGGAAGTGTTCTACAAGACACATATTATTCATTAGTATCGAGGGTAATTTATCACTATATAAGACTGGCCTCCCTTAAGCAATTTTAGAAATATTTTATTCCACAATTTTATACTTATATGGATCAAATGAGTAATGAATACTGGTGCTGTCATATGAGTATATGGCACTACATTCAGACTTGTATATAAACTATATGTAGAATTGTATATTATACATTATTGTAAAAAATATTGTCATGTACTTGTGTATACATATTTCTAATATAGTACTTCATGCCATAAACATTTCTGTATAGTAAATGATAAAAATGGTTAAACAGGAAAAAATTGCCACTTTATTTCCTTCCCTGTGACTTCATTCGGTGGATAAGGGAACTTTATACCAAGTCCAATCTACCAACTAAGATTATATTTTAAAAATTTCTGTGCGGTAAAATTTCATTGCTAAAAAGTAATTTATAAAAAAAACCTTGATAAATTCTGCGTTGTTTGTATGAAGGCTACATACATATGATGCATCATTTGATTTAAATAATTTGACGCATCACCTCTTGTCGATTTACCTGATTGATAATACGCACCATTTAAATTGGAACAAATATTGGGAAATATCCATTATGTAATGTAATAATATTGATAATAGCCATAATGCAAAAACATAATGTTAACCTATATAATTAAACATTCGCGCTGCGTCAAATACATTTTTGGGGTAATACATAGCAACTTCATTCTGCGCTAACGCTACTAACAGACTTTTAATGCCCCTGGATTCTTAAGAAACACTATAGGATAAGTATCTATCGTCTAAATGTAGCATAGCTTGAACTTGATGGACGTTTGTCTTTTTTCAAGCTCATCTATTATGTAACCATAACAATGTTACAGTATTTGTTACAGCGAGATCTGCACACAAACGCATTGGGGAGGAAGACATGCAGGTGACTGCACCTGTGGGACCCCAGTGTGTTTGCTACACTATATTCCTAAAGAGTTGATATTAAAAGGTACAGTTCCTTAAAACTGGTTCTCAACTCCAGTCATCGATATTGAGCCATCTGCGTTGAAGCTAAGCAACCTGTGCTGAAGCAGGGATATCTGGAAACCCTGACCTGTTGGTGGCCTTGAGGACTGTAGTTGCCCACCCTTGTTCTAAAGCAATGGAAGGCAAACAGAGCCACAAGCATGAGCCATAGCAGAAGTCAGAAGGTGAGGGTCTCCGTATTTACCAGAATCCGGTCTCGCCTTGGTAGAGAATCCAGTGACCACGGATTTGTCTCTTGAAGGTACAAATGAATGCATTGTGCTTGAATACACAAGAATGGCAGAACCATTTCCAATGTCAAGGCTCAGTTATATATTTCCTTTTTGCTTTTCTTTTATCATTCTATTCACGTATTTCACTGTCAGCCTCAGAGAAATATTGATAGAAAATATATTGTTGGGAATTTTCCTTCCTGGGCATAAAAGAATTGCATAATTCCTACATCAAATTCAAATCCCACCTGCGCTTCCCCATTATCTCTTAGAGCACAGGGGAGTACGATCTTTTTTCACTATGGCCCCCTGTTGGCTGTCCTCTCCGCATCCTCCCCCCTTTCCCCTCCCCCCTATCCCCCCCCACGTCACCCCCTTACCTCGGCTCCGGAATTTTGGGCATGAAGATGTCACGGGCATCACATGACCCAGTGGCGTCATTTGATGTCGTGTTGCCATGGCGAAGCGTCTCCAGAAGCCGTCGTTTAGTCAAGGTAAGTGCAGCTTACAGAGGCCTTCGCCACTCCCCCGGCATTTAATTTAAGTGCATTCGGGAAGTGCGCAGGGCCTCTGTAAACCCCGCGCACCCCGCAGACCATCTCAGGTTTGCGCACCACTGCCTTAGCATATAATGCTTCCACTGCAGCAAGGGATTCTGGGAAATTACATGCAAATGAGCACACACAGTATCACCTTTTACTTCATATCCATTTTAACATGGGACCCCTGAAAGCTTATACCTGCCGCATTACACAGCTTTTCTACACGGCTTTTCATCTCAGCCTGAGTCAAAGAAGTGCAGAGCCAGTAACCCTACTCACAGACAGCCTTTTCGACCTTTTGGGTCTCATCAGTTTGAAGCCTGGTTATACTGGCTATACCCTGTACGGTGGAGGGTTTTGTCACTTTCTTACCCACTATAAATGATATAATGTGTGGTTAAGTACTTCTAGTAGAAACCATAGAAATAAAGCCACACAAATGAGATTCCGAGATCTGGTGTATGCAATTGGGTTAATTACTAAAAACGTAGAAAAAAAAAATCTTAGGTGATGCTATGAAAATAATAGAAGCAGTGTTAGAAAGCAAAGACGCAACAAGTGGAATCAGGATCACAGGAGCTTATAGAGGTATGTAAGAATGTAAATATTTCTGATACTTTACCAAATGAAATATTGTATCAGCATATGGAGAAACAAATAGGAGCTTATTAGTACAGTAAGTAACTCAAAACCCCAAACTGGTCCAGTTAAAATTCAGTGACGATATAATTTGCTCACTGTAGTGACATCAAATTCATAAACAATCTGAAATGACATCATTGTCTGACCAACGCCACGTAGACCGCGAATGAAGTGTGTACAGTAGGTCATGTTAAAGCAGTATTGCGTCACGTGACATGACCTGTACTCTAGTGACAAAAATAACTATCTAAAATATCTGTACCTGGCAGAGAGAGAATATGAGCCATTATTACCAAAATGTCTCAATACTTTCCATACTTTTGATAGAATTCTTCAGTGTATATTAGCATAATATCTACCCCATTCTTTATGGAGTGAAGCGAACGAAGGCGTTGTGCTCTCGCTACACAAAAGCGCTCATTGAGAAGACCTCATAGAGAAGACTTCTCTATTCTGGAGAAGGTTTTAGCCCCAATCATTTTAATGGAGCTGGACACCTCTCCAGCGGGGACGTTATTTTTTCCTTGGGCACACGTATGTCTTCCCACACCCTGCAAAAGAATCTAACGAGGAATTGTTATCCTCTGTGATTGACAGAATTTCTTGGATGCCCCTAGTAATGTTTTTTTTCTGGTTATTACAGTCTAATAGTCTGATAGATTAAAGAAAATGATGCAGATTGCATTTCAGGAATGCTTTTAGGATAGACAAAAACATACCTTAACTATTAAGATGACATGTTAATGCCACTTTACATTTTCTGTCAATAAAGACATTTGAGTGGGAGACAGAGTTTAGACTTTGTACACTGGTTGCTGTATAATTTTTCCCCTTAATAATATACATACATTTACCAATATCATTAAAGTCCATGCATGGACTGAGCTAAATGGGGTTGAGTCTCTCATTGAAACTATTATTTATTTTCTTTGTTACATTGTTGCTTTGCAATACATCTTGTTTTTGCTTTTGATTTGTTCCAGGATTGAAGGAGGGGGTCTCTGGAGCTGAACCCCATTAATTTTATCTCTAGGAGACCCCTGCTTCCAGAGATACTTACCTCCGTGGGGCTGCTGGTGTCTCTGCAGCCAGGGAACCTGTGTGCCTAACGAAATGGCAGCTTAAATGTCACGCACATCACGTGGGCCAATAGGAAGCCGTGACGTCATCCATTGTGGCTTCCTATTGGCTCGCATGACCAGGACATTTATACTCCACAGAGATACTGGCCCCCGTATGGAGGTAAGTATCTCTGCAAGCAGGGGGTCCCTGGAGCTGAAATTAATGGGGTTCAGTTCCGTAGACACCCCGCTTCAATCCTGTAATAAAACAACACATAAAACACAAAGATTTAATGCAAGGTGTTGTGCTGCTTTAAGCATTACTTTCAATGTTGTGTACGGCAATTTGTCTTTAAATTAAAACACACAAGAAAGAAGCACTTTGCATGAAAACATTTGATCGCCTATTTATGTAGTGTTAATCTTTCATTCCCTTCTCTACCTCCTAAAAGGTAACACAATGAACCTTTCAGAAGTGGACATACGGTGTACATATAGACTGGAGAGAGGCGCTGCAGGGCTGCTGAGCAGATGGAGTTTCTTGCAAAGGATTGCTACACCCGAGTTGCTTGGATTGAGGACCGACATATTTATAACATTGCACAAGCCTGGGTTATACTACTGTCACTCCGTAAGCTGACTCCATGCTTTGCTTTGGAAGGGCACATCTGAACTTTTAATACCCAACTGTAAATAGGCAATAGTGATAACACAATTACTCTAACACTTCCAGTGTGAATTGGAATCCGGGTTTGTTCTTGCATGGTTTGCAGTCCAACGTATTACTATTTACCCTCGGCAACACGGAAATAAAAGGTGGATGGAGCCTGCGGCACCGTTTGACCCTTGATGAGGGCATTTTCTGAGAAAGAGAAGCCTTGGGCTCCTTGACCACCTGCCTTCTGTGAGAACACCTCAAGGCAAATTATTAACATTCACAGTGGGACTTTTCAAGTCAAGTTCCCACTAAATCCTCAAGTGTATGCACCTTTGCGAGCATGAGTTGAATTCTTTTTAGATCATTATACTTTAATATTCATTTTCTCAGTTCTTATTTAACTGCCAACCGTAGGGACAACGGTGGAACAATGTGCTCATGTAATGCAATACATTGTATTCATTCAAATAACTACTGCATTGCCATAGGATGCCACTAATGTCAACTCTAACACAAAACTGCCTCTAAATATCAGAATATAGCACTTTCTGATAGACTCAACCATGGTTACTTCCAACTAATACTGTAGTGTACAAAGAATCAAAGTCTACAATTGACTTTCTCTCTATGCACTTTGTGCTCAGGATCAACTTTGCCATACAAAGTCAAACAAGAAAGTATTTCCAAACAAATCTGACCTGTAACACATTAACACACATTAGGCCTTTGTTACTGTGTAAAAAGGATCATGTTCTGAAACAGTCAGTTAGGAGCAAGTGCAGAAAAAAACAAAGGATATGGGTAAAAGGAGTTACAGTGAAGGAGTTAATACTGTAGCTTTCCTCCTCTCAATATAAGAACAACTCACTCTTGACATGTCTCCTTTGAACACAATCTTGAGCTGAGGCTATTGCTTCTTCGTGACCCAGAGAGACAAGGCGAAAATGATGAAACGGATACGCTGTTTCTACTAAAGCTAGATGGTGGACTAACACTTCAAAGCATTTACAAGACCTAAAAAAGCAAAAACTTGATTGCGATAAGTGAAAACATTGATAGGCGCTATGAGAAACTCGTATCCCCGGGGAATTCATCAGTGTGGAATATACCTATTCCTGATGTCATTTTCTCCTGCAGTAAAAAATATACAACTTTTGCTGGAGAAAAAAATAAAAATAGCTGGAAGTCGATGTATTGTAAAACGCTTTCAAGCAGTGCATCTTAACCACGGAATTCAGCCAATAATACTGGTCAATAGCTCTGCCAGTCTCTGGGAGCATCTCTGCACCAATGCATTTAAGTAGTATGGGATGCTGTGTTCAACTCTTGATTAATGTCAGTAGGAGCCCAAGTCCCAGATCATCACAGATGATCATGAATCAGTTAATCCCAAGGACTTCACTGAAGAGGAGGGGTGGCCAACTGCAGTTCTCAAGGGCAACCAAACGGGTCAGCTTTTAAGGATATCCCTGCTTCAGCACAGATGGCACAATCAGTGACTCAGTCAATGACTGGTGGCCCTTGAAGTCTGGAGTTGGCCACCCTTGCTGAAGAGTTTGTAAGACAGCAATCCTCCAACTTGTTTTTTATTTATTTTTTACAAGACGGGATCCAGCAGGTTCCCCAGAGCTGAGCCACTCTATTTTCAGCTCCAGGGGGGGGGGACTTCTGCTTCCAAAGATACCAGTTTAAATCTCCCTCCAGGGGAAATAAAATGGCTGCCAATAGGAAGCCGTTAAAATCATCAGTGGCGGCTTTTTTCTTGGACGGCCATTCAAATCCACTTTTAAAAACCAGGAAGTAACACTGGCAACTTCACCGGTAAATGACTTGGGGTTCCCTGGAGCTGACAAAGTGGTTCAACTCTGGAGGACCCCCTGGTTCCAATATTATTAAAACAAATAGGGGGATTATGCAGGGCTTTGCTGCTTTCAAATGCACGCTTGGGTTTGAACCTGTCCTCTGCAGGAGGGTCCTGTCATGCATTGATTTGGATTGAGCTGCCGCCTGGCAACACAATAGTTAAACCTTTCTCATAGAAAGGTGAGTTCAGGCTGGAGATGAACAATGAAACCAATCTGTGCTCCTTTGGGAAGGATTGTGGTAAGGTTTCTGTGTTAATTAATGAGGTATTTTGAAACGTTTGGTAACTTTCATATCGTGAGTCTAATTGGTTCCAATACATCTGGGAACCATTGCTCCAAAGTTCTCTAAGTTGGAAATGTTGATTGAACTCGGAAAAAATGCCTGTGTCAGAGATTCTCTTCTTTTCTCATAACTTTTCCAACAAAGAACTTTACACTCAATATATGTTTAAAAAAAAAAAAAACAACATCAATGAAGTGAATTCCCCACTAGAGTAGTTTGAACATCTCTTCAAAATGATTCAGTTTTACATGAATCAGTGGTTTAATAGCATAAACATTAATCGGTGAACTAAACCTGATACAAAAGTTCAATGTTTCAGTCGCACCAAAGCACAAAGCAGCAATTATTGTGTAGAAATTCTAATTTCTTTCCTAACCTGTTGTTTTCCTTTACAAGAATGTTTAGCCCAAACTAGTTAATGCAACCGCTTGAAACCATTCAGTTCTGGCATATGCGTGCACGCTACACCCTCTTGGATATAAATGCATCCCAGTTCCCCCAGGCACCTAAGCACACGCCTTACCCTGCAGTCAAACATCAGGAAAACTTGATTTGCACGAGTATTTACAGGCATATTAAATACCAACACAATTGCAACATATCACAGCATGCTATAACTTAATATTAAAACAATAAGAAGTCTGGGCATATGCTGCCATGGCATTAAGAAGAACCTATTAATTTGTATGTCTCACTTTATTAGCGTTGTGCGGGCTAGTAAAGTTCTCATGTGTTGGAATACCACTGAGAATTTCAAGTACTTCATCTACATCCCATTAACACAATGCAGTAAATGGCCATGCTAGAAATGGCAGTGTCCTTCTGCTCCTAGAGATACTTCTAATTCAAAATCAATGATCTACCCGACTGACCCTAACAAAAAAAACAGCATTTGGTGTGAGTGCAATAAAGAAAAAAAAAAAAAAAGATTGTGTTCAATAACTAATAAAAATGTCTAGCGAGCCACAAGAACATTGCAATATTCATTATTATTACTCCATACAGCGGCATGCTCATTTTCAGACGCAGCTCTCCCCCTAACACCCCATGCTGCTGCACTTGGGATGGAGATCTGCAGAGGAAGTCTAAATACTTATTCTAACAGTTCTCGTGTGGTTGGGGAAAGAGGTCGTTTCACCAGACTCCTAGATTGTAAGCTCCTTGGGTAAGGCACCTTCCTACTTATTGTCTCCGTTAGTCTTGATATATATGTACTTTTTTGTTATTGTCCTCCCTCCCTCGCTGTACCATGCTGCGGAATATGTTGGCGCCAGCCTGCCTGCTTCTTGCTCTACGTCCTTAGTTGTAGCATTGCACTTTTGGTTATTGGTGCCAGCACACAAGACATGAATCTGCAAAATATTCCCGACTTTGTGATAAATGAACTCTACCCAATCTCTTGGCACTAGGACAGCTGCCATAATACAGAAGCAGGAAATAGGATATGTCCTTACAGAGAAGTTGTACTATCAGTGCTATCAAATATATTCCAAAGGAGCATCCAGTAGGGCAGAGGTGCTCAACTCCGGTCCTCAAACCCCTCCAATAGGTCAGATTATCAGGATATCCCTACTTCAGTACAGGTGACTCAATCAGTCTCTGCTTCAGAACAGATGGCTCAATCACAGCTTCAGCACAGATGGCTCTGATTGAGCCACCTGTGCTGAAGCTGGGATATCCTGGAAAGTTGACCTGTTGGTGGTTGCGGGGGCTTAAAGACTGCAGCTGAGCCCCCCTGTAGTAGAGAAACATTTTTCTACTTGCAGTATCTTTTTGAAAAATTTAAATCCTATTACCCACTACTTATGCCGCATTTCTTACAAGCCGTGATACACATAGTTGTTAACAATGCAGGTTCGTTGACAACTATGTAATTGTAAGGCTGAGATTATACAGCCAGCGATTGCGCTCTCGCACGCCAACTTCAAATTGGCTAATACCTATGAGGCCCATATCGTGTGCCCGCGCATGATGGAGAGGCATCCGTGCGGGCTTGGCATTGGTTTCCTTGTCACGGTGCTGAATCCGTGCAAGTTTTGCGTTGGTTTCCTTGTCACGGTGGTGGATCCGTGCGGGCCGGGCGTTGGTTTCCTTGTCACGGTGCTGGATCCGTGTGGGCTGAGCGTTGGTTTCCTTGTCACGGTGGTGGATCCGTGCGGGCCGGGCGTTGGTTTCCTTGTCACGGTGGTGGATCCGTGAGGGCCGGGCGTTGGATTCCTTGTCACGGTGCTGGGTCTGTGCGGGCCGGGCGTTGGTTTCCTTGTCACGGTGGTGGATCCGTGCGGGCCGGGCGTTGGTTTCCTTGTCACGGTGCTGGATCCATGCAGGCCGGAGCATCTGTTTCCTTGTCACGGTGCTGGATCCATGCAGGCCGGGCATCGGTTTCCTTGTCACGGTGCTGGATCCGTGCGGGCCGGGCGTTGGTTTCCTTGTCACGGTGCTAGATCCGTGCGGGCCGGGCATTGGTTTCCTTGTCACGGTGCTGGATCCGTGCGGGCCGGGCGTTGGTTTCCTTGTCACGGTGGTGGATCCGTGCGGGCCGGGCGTTGGTTTCCTTGTCACGGTGCTGGATCCGTGCGGGCTGGGCATTGGTTTCCTTGTCACGGTGGTGGATCCGTGCGGGCCGGGCGTTGGTTTCCTTGTCACGGTGGTGGATCCGTGAGGGCCGGGCGTTGGTTTCCTTGTCACGGTGCTGGATCCGTGTGGGCCGGGCGTTGGTTTCCTTGTCACGGTGCTGGATCCGTGCGGGATGGGCATTGGTTTCCTTGTCACGGTGCTGGATCCGTGCGGGATGGGCATTGGTTTCCTTGTCACGGTGCTGGATCTGTGCGGGCCGGGCATTGGTTTCCTTGTCACGGTGCTGGGTCTGTGCGGGCTGGGCATTGGTTTCCTTGTCACGGTGCTGGATCCGTGCGGGATGGGCATTGGTTTCCTTGTCACGGTGCTGGATTCATGCAGGCCGGGCGTTGGTGTCCTTGTCACGGTGCTGGGTCTGTGCGGGCCGGGCATTGGTTTCCTTGTCACGGTGCTGGATCCGTGCGGGCCGGGCATTGGTTTCCTTGTCACGGTGCTGGATCCATGCAGGCCGGGCATTGGTGTCCTTGTCACGGTGCTGGGTCTGTGCGGGCCAGGCATTGGTTTCCTTGTCACGGTGCTGGATCCGTGCGGGCCGGGCATTGGTTTCCTTGTCACGGTGCTGGATCCATGCGGGCCGGGCATTGGTTTCCTTGTCACGGTCCTGGATCCATGCGGGCCGGGCATTGGTTTCCTTGTCACGGTGCTGGATCCGTGCGGGATGGGCATCGGTTTCCTTGTCACGGTGCTGGGTCTGTGCGGGCCGGGCATTGGTTTCCTTGTCACGGTGCTGGGTCTGTACGGGCCGGGCATTGGTTTCCTTGTCACGGTGCTGGATCCGTGCGGGCCGGGCATTGGTTTCCTTGTCACGGTGCTGGATCCGTGCGGGCCGGGCATTGGTTTCCTTGTCACGGTGCTGGGTCTGTGCGGGCCGGGCATTGGTTTCCTTGTCACGGTGCGGGGTCTGTGCGGGCCGGGCATTGGTTTCCTTGTCACGGAGCTGGATCCGTGCGGGCCGGGCATTGGTTTCCTTGTCAGGGTGCTGGATCCGTGCGGGCCGGGCATTGGTTTCCTTGTCACGGTGCTGGATCCGTGCGGGCCGGGCGTTGGTTTCCTTGTCGCGGTGGTGGATCCGTGCGGGCCGGGCGTTGGTTTCCTTGTCGCGGTGCTGGATCCGTGCGGGCCGGGCATTGGTTTCCTTGTCACGGTGCTGGATCCGTGCGGGCCGGGCATTGGTCTCCTTGTCACGGTGCTGGATCCGTGCGGGCCGGGCATTGGTTTCCTTGTCACGGTGCTGGATCCGTGCGGGCTGGGCATTGGTTTCCTTGTCACGGTGCTGGATCCGTGCGGGCCGGGCATTGGTTTCCTTGTCACGGTGCTGGATCCGTGCGGGCTGGGCATTGGTTTCCTTGTCACGGTGCTGGATCCGTGCGGGCCGGGCATTGGTTTCCTTGTCACGGTGCTGGGTCTGTGCGGGTTGGGCGTTGGTTTCCTTGTCACAGTGGTGGATCCGTGCGGGCTGGGCGTTGGTTTCCTTGTCACGGTGCTGGGTCTGTGCGGGCCGGGCATGGGTTTCCTTGTCACGGTGCTGGATCCGTGCGGGATGGGCATTGGTCACCAATGATGGGCACCAGGAACTTTATTCACACAAACAGAAGATTTGTTAATCGCAGTTCATACGGTCTCATTCACATATACATTATATCTTGCATAGTTTCATTACTGTTCATTGCTTGTGTTGTCTGTATCCTCTTCCCTAGCTTCCCCCAATCTCGTCCCGCTAGGGAGGTGCTAAGACTTTATTAATTATGTATTTCCTAATTGACCCATCTGCTGGGTGGTGTTGGTGATGCTCCATGCCCTGTGGGCTCCTGCCGGGCCTGGTACTACTCTCTCTGTCTGCTGTCAGTATCCCCATCTCGAGTACTGAATGGCAGCTCATGGCCTTTTGTGTGGGAGTCCGCTATGCCTCAGGGCTACGGCTTCCGGAGCCCCTTCGAGGCATATGTTTCCTCTATGTGAATCACGAGAGTAGTGTGGAGCCATTCCTGGGGAAGCGATCTATGTAGGGCACTGTCACTAAATATAAAACAATAAAGTAAATCCTTACACTATACCCTAGACTCATCTATATTGTAACCTACATTCACAGTGAGGTCCCTCCACTTAAACTCCTCCTGGGACCTGGCCCTTCTACAAACCTCCCGCTACTATATATATCCTGCAATTACATCACTATCACTAGGCAGTAGAAGGCGGGCTATGAATCTACCTATTCACCCAGCATCATATGATTGGGAAAAGGGGCTTTACTCTGTGTGGGCCCACAGAGTTAATCCCCTAAAGCCATAGTAATCCCAAAGAGGGGATATATATTAATTAGCCTGTCCCACGAGTGAGTTTGTGCGAAAAACTGCACTTAATTGCCTAAGCCACTAGTATGATATTAGGAGCATAGTCTAAGAGCCACTCTTAGGTCACACCTGTCCTATTGCATGCTAAAAATAATCTTTATAATAAAAAAATGCACTATTACTAGTCCTCGCTTGCTCACTCACCTGGTCACCACTATAGTCTTTCCCGGTTATATTTTGCCATTGTCAAGACTCGCGCTTCCATAACCTCCAAAGTGCCTCTTACTTCCCATTGTCCTATTTGGCCTCCAAACTCTGGAATCTCCTGACATTCATGTAAACAGCTTTATTGTGGAGTCCTGACAGATTATTTCTAGAGCTTTAATTTACACGGCGGGCGCCAAACGGAACACGGGAAACAAAGATCAAAGATATTGTTACAAGTGGAAGAGTAATGGAACGAGACTGGAGGGCTCAGGCTTTTTACAAACTATCTGACCGGGGGGGGGGGGGGATCTTACCAGGCTGTTTGTGGAACCTCCCATTCCGCTGGAAAATGGTTACCTTTTTACACCTTCACCAGGATAAAGTCATTTGCCCAATATTATAACGAGAATGTGTCTGAAGATGAAATCGTGCCCACGGTGCGCTGGATACATTAATGGTTCATGTTAACCACTGTCCTGCATTTGGGAATATAAATATGTTTAATATTGCTGCAGCCGTGTGAGCTTGTGTGTATGGGGAAAGATCTTACTTGGATGCTGAGTACACATGTTCTGTATGTCTGAGAGACTCTGTTTTGGTGCCTGGTATTCATGCTTAAGGGGACAAGATATTTTTCCCCTGATTGCGGTACCATTTCCTCATAACCAGCCGACAGTACGTTAATGGCATCTGAGCAGAATCTGTTGGGCCGTAGGGTAGTCAAATGATCCTTAACCTTTCATACTGAATGCCATCTGGAGACTTTTGCTATTGTCTGACTACTTAACATAATGGCAGTTAAGGTCATCTACTGGCATCTGTAAGAATGTGTTTATCATCATTGTACCAGGTATAGAAGAACACATGATCTGACAAGCTGCATGAAATATCGTATAGAACAGATCAGAACGTTTCCTTATTTCATATCCAGGAGCCGAAGTTTGCAGAACACATACAGTACTGTGTAGATGACATCTCCGCACGAGTATCTAGAAATTCAATAATCTAATTAAGGTTTCATGTCAGCTCAACTAAGCCTTTTACAAGAAAGATGTTGGAGTGCAGAAGTGTCCCAAAAATGTTACAGAATAGTGAAAAAATATATATATAAGTGTAACGCAGGAAATCAGTGAACTGTGACAAAAACCTGCTCACTTGTTGCAATTGTGAAACAAGTAACTTGTGATACACGCAGGCGCAAAATGACTTTACTCCAGGATAGTGCAGGGGTCAGTAGCAAATGTGCTCATACAGAGAGAAAGACACATATACAAACAATATTATATTATGGGTTTTTTTATGTTAAAATAAAACCAGGACTAGCACTCACAATCTTCCCAAAGCGCAAATAGGCCACTTATAGGGTCTCACATAAGGCAGCGGTTTGTCCTCCTCATACACTCGCACCTTTATCCCCTGTTCTCGGCAATTTACATCACTTCCTGATCATATAGTCTCTTGGGAGCATGGTTTGCAGAGCTCTGGTGCCTCTGCGGATGCAGGATTCCCAGACAGAGAAGTCTTCCGGGAGCAGATAGAGCGGTAAACGCATTTCACTCTAGAGAGCTTCGTCAGAGGCTATGATAGTCTGTATGAGAGCTCCCCATATATTTATAGTCCCACTGGGAAATACATCATAATGAGGTATGTACATATTTTAATAGCTACAAATGACTGATCACAGTCTGAGGAAGCTCTCATATAGACTATCATAGCATCTGACGAAGCTCTCTAGAGTGAAACGCGTTGACCGTTGCCTTATGTGAGACCCTATATGTGGTCTATTTGCGCTTTGGGGAGACTGTGAGTGCTAGTCCTGGTTTTATTTTAACATATACAAACAGTATTACATT
This sequence comes from Ascaphus truei, assembly GCF_040206685.1. Lineage (NCBI taxonomy): Eukaryota > Metazoa > Chordata > Amphibia > Anura > Ascaphidae > Ascaphus > Ascaphus truei. Next base: position 6,139,312 of record NC_134501.1, read on the forward strand.
ATGTTTTTTCTATTTGTCTTTCTCTCTGTATGAGAAAATTTGCTACTGACCCCTGCACTATTCTAGAGTAAAGTTATCTTGCGCCTGCATGTATCACAATTTACTTGTATCACAATTGCAACAAGTGAGCAGGTTATTGTCACAGTTCACTGATTTCCTGTGTTGCACACACACACTATATATATATAGCACTGTTTTGTACATTTTTGGGACATCTTGTTATTCGTATCACTGGTGCAGATTTTTATGCACTTTCACTTGTCACTTTATAAGTTTTGTATCGTTTTTAATGCTTTTTCTTTTTTTGCTCTGTTATTTCACGTTCTACCATCGAAGCCTTTTAGCAACTTTTCCTACTGATACTATCTCTCCGCTCCGATGTGGAGAACGCACCCTGCACTCCTCCTTACCTTTCCACCACCCTGCGACACTCCTTATAATACCCCTTCAGCTTACCCATAGGCACGAACACTGCTGTATGTGTAATCCTATTGTCTCGGCTTGTCTCCCATTAGATTGAAAGCTCTCTGGCGTAGGCACTCCCTTCTCACATTAACTGCATTTATGTCTGAAGCAATTGCCCCTGAATTAACCCTCTGCACCCAAGAATAAGCAACGTGTGGATTACTCTATCCTCAATATCTATGGAAGAGATAATAACATTGCAGCCTTTTTAGCTTTCGCCTGAGAAACATTTAGGATGTACTCGAGCCTAATCTATGTTTTGAAAACATATAGATCAGGGGTAACCAACTCCAAACTTCGATGGCTACCAACTGGTCAGGCTTTCCGGATATCGCTGCTTCAGCACAGGGGGCTCAATCAGTGGCGCAGTCAATGACTGAGCCACTGATTGAGCCCCCTGTGCTGAAGCAGCAATATCCTGAAAGCCTGACCTGTTGGTAGCCCTCGGGGACTAGAGTTGGATACCCCTGGTATAGATGCTGTATACTAATCTCATCAAAACTGTTTACATACTGTAATCAACCCCCTTCCCCTGTCTCATCTCCTCTGAATAGGAGCTAATAGGAGTATAAATCAGGAATTGGCACCAGAAAAGCCAGTAAAACGACAAACCTTAAGAAATGCCCCATATAAAACCCCTCCTGTATGTATGGAATATATGACAGAGACATTATATAAATCTAAAATAATCTTCATTGCTCCCACTAAATTGTTTAACCCCCTTCGCCTAATTGTGAATCTATATGAAATAGTATAGAACTCAACCAAGGAAATGCCCATGGAACCACATGGTAGTATTCTGGCAAAGTAAGCGTTAACACTTTCATTGCCAGGGAGGTCTGCTAAACAGATGCGTTGAGGGCGTTTCACGCTAGCACAAGGGTTAATAAAGAGGTCACTTCAGCTCCTGTGTGATGTCGGTACATGTCTTGTCAGCCCCACTCCAGCACTGAAAGCGTTAAAAATAGCAGATTAGCCAAAAGACTCAGCTATTGCCAGCTGCAAAAATGGTAATATGATTTGATTTTCAAGTCGTCAAGTCCAATTTTTAACCTTCCCCATGCCAAGGAGGTCTGTACTGCGCAACCCCCCCCCTAACCCCCCTCAATTTGTCTCAGAAGACAATAAAATAAAAGGACTCTAAACAATAAAAAATATAGAATGATCAATAGAATGAAGCCTCGGGCTAGTGGCACCTACGGCAATAATAATCTCCCAATACAGGAGCTGGTTGCTCTGGAGATGTAACAGTATTACGATATGACACAATATAAGTAATATATAGTGTGAAATCTGTCGCCCACAGGCAGCTTAGGACAGCTCCAAACCAGTGCGTCCTTCATTTCCTTCTTCTTGTTAGTTCATTTTTCAAGGCATTTTTGACACTGTTTTGCGGGGTCTTTATCCCACATCGTCTCATATTTAAAACGATAAAACCCCTGTAAGTTCACGGGGTGGGGGGACGATCCACACCCATGCATGTTGCCGGATTCGGGAATGTCTTATTGTAGGAGTGGCCAACTCCAGTCCTCAAGAGCCGCCAACAGGTCAGGTTTTAAGGATATCCCTGCTTCAGCACAGGTGGTGCAGTCGTTGACTGAGCAACTGATGCTGAAGCGTTGCCCACCCGTGTCTTATTGCATGCTAAAGTTAATCTTTATAATAAAAAAATGCAATCTTTCTGGATTTTTTCTTTACATGGATTGGAAGCTGGGGGCCCCCTGAACCAAGACATGCTATTTCCAGATGCAGGGAACCCCATGGGCCCTGAGATCACTTACAGCTGAAGTTAGTGCCAGGGGAAACAAAATGGTAGAGTGGAAATTAACATTCAGCTCTGGGGACCCCCAGCTTTCAATCCATGTAAAGAAAAAAGGAAGGGGATGGGGGGGGCACAGGGGGAAACTGCTCCTTAAATAACATTCACAGGGGTTGTCCGTTGTGTATTTCATAGGTACTTTCAACTACTTATCAAGGGCATACTGTACGTCAATAACATAGCTTAGGACAACACGTCTAGCAAACATGTAACATGTCTAGCAAACATGTAACATGTCTAGCAAAAGTTCTATTCATGGATGGAACATATCTGAAAAAGACAGTTTGTTATGCAGCACACCCAGAGCCGCTGACGGGGGGGGAGCGGGGGTGGAGGGAGAGCTGGAACAATTGCCTGTGTTTGCTGTCAGCGGTCCCGAGTACAATATCTAAAAATGCTCATTCTAAATGGAAAATAATCTGGTGTTCGCTACAATTAATATATCTAGCAGAACGCTAGGCTAGAACAGTCCTATTCCATTTGCTAAATATCAGATATTCCATTCCAGCATGCACATGTCGGATATTTGTGAGTGTTTTTGGTACGGATATTTGCTCCAACTCTGTAATCTAGATTAGGGTCCAAATTACTCACACATCAGTACTACCATTCCTTGCACTCGATGGGAAAAATCGGCCACTTTTTTTGATGAGGCCTTACCTATAAAGTAGTGCGTAAACGTTTTAGCAAACGTAACAAACGTAATGTATGAGTGTGTTCCAGAAGGCAAAAACCCAATGAAATTGAGCTAGCTAATCGTAGTTTGCATACATTTAAAACACCATGGGCAGCAGCGTAATCTTGATGAAATGCTAAGTAAATTGACACCATTCAGACAGATCTTTTAAGCTAGCACAGCAAGACAGCGCCTTATTGCAGCGGTCTATCGAAGACTTAGCTGAGGAAGAGAGGAATGGCGGTGCCCTTCACAAGAAATTCCAAGATGGACTGTGAGCAAGAACTTACAAAATAACTTTATTGGCACATAACAAGAGCTGCGAGGGTGAAAACACTCTGACGCATTTCGCTCCTAATGCCGCGCTCTATCAAAGAATCTAGCACAGCCTCTTATTTCTAAACAGGTTATCTTATCACCCATCTTTTGTGATCGGATGAAAGCGGAGAGGAACAGCACAAAGCGAAATGCGTTTTTTGTAATTTTGCAGCATGTCATTTTAACGAACCCGATGATAATTTATATGATTGAGGTGGATAAAAAGACTAGTAATTGAAAGAACTGATTGACAATTATTATCTATTGAATCTAGTTTAAAAAAAAAACAGTTCTACAGTACAATGCATGTTACAGCAGTAGGTAAATTCGAAACGTCACCGACATATAAAGCAATCGTAAGAATATCAACTTGACTTGAAGTGTTTTAAGCTTGCTAACGCTGTAGGGGCCTTATTGCACCACACTTCCATACTGTACTGCAGTGCTTAAGTGTTGCAGACTTCAAATGCGCTCTATTTACAGCACTAAAAGCCAGATGCAATAAACTCGGTTAAATCAGGGCTCACGTTATGTAATAAAAGGAGTGCAATGGCGATACCTTGCTACGTATTAAGGGTTACGTTTTGGAATAACGATGGGTTTATTAGTGATTGGCTATGGGTTGTTGGGAGGGCATGTCAGCAAGGAGAAAAGGCGGGGTACAGTCTGCATGTGCAGCCATGTTAGAAAGCACGAAGGACAGGTTAGTTGTGCAGAACAGTTTCAGTACAGTTTTTGGGAATCTAGCAGGATTCTTACCGGTAGGATGAGTAGGGGAAGGCGCACCCAGGGGGCGTTCCGCCAGCAGGGAACATCTCACCTGGGGAATTAGAGCAGTTGTTACACATGTGTAACGGGTATTCCCCCACCCAATAGCATATAGTATGTGTGTGCAGGGAACTTAATGTTACCAGGTGTGGTGCGTTACCCGTCAGGCTCACAGGAGGGCTGAGCTTCCGCCACGAGGAACCTGGGGCAAGTATAATATGAGTAACCTCGTACTCGGTGCAGCGCCTCCACCTGCGATGGCTCCCACCAGAGGGGGAGTGGTTCCTCGCAGTACAATATATATCACTCAACACACAGTATGGGTAACAACTAATGCCTTTACTATCGTGACCGTACTCATGCATAACAATCAACAAATCAACAGGTGTCCCTCCCTTGAGGAGACATTAACTAATGCGTCACGCAGGACGCTACTTCCACCTGAACCTCCACCGGATGATCCCACCCAGTGTCCAGTACCCCCACACAGTATCACCCCACCCTCAAGTGAGATAGTTATGTGTGACTGCGCAGCCACTATGTCCCATGTGAATGTGATATGACTCGTTGGTGCACTTGTTGATTGTTACCTGCCGGGCACTCCGGTGCCCGGGCCTGCCACGGAACTTCACAAAGGATCCTGATGTCTGCTGAACACAGGAACTGCCGTCCGGGGTGATCCCACCTGGATGGCTGCTGCAGCAACAACGAAGGTCTGCGCCCAAACCTCTGGACGGACGCGCAGCGTCTACTGAGTCCCTAACTGACTTTGAATAGTAAGGGGCAGGGTCCCTAACCTGGGGCCTGTCCCTGATACAACTTACACTATTCGGTGGCTGAGGGCTATCTCGGGCCTCGGGGGCTGCTGGCCTAGTGCAGGGAGTCACTGACTCCTGCACCCTACCTCCTTCCCCTGGCTGCTCCTGGCACTGACTGACTAGCGTGCTCCAAGCCAGCGAAATGTATCTATTCTCCCCTGCAGGGAGATGCTGTAGCCCTATTGGCTCCCTGGGGTCACGTGGGGAGGTCCTGGGGCTCATGGGAGATGTAGTCCCTTCTGTGAGCCCTCCCCTGATTGGCTGCTTCTCACGCGCTGTCACTGCACATGCGCAATGTCCCTGGCTGGCCGCCGCATGCGGGGACTCACTGCGCATGCGCAAACATATAGGGAATGGCGGCGCCCTGCTTCGGGAGCGCCGGGAGCCCTTGCAACGCGATCGCGGCCCTGGCAACCGGCCGCGTGCGTCCCCGGTAACCTCCTTGAAGCCAGGTCCTCACCGCTCCCACTCTTGTGATCGGCCAACGGGACCGCCATTTGGCTCGGCGGCCCCCGCGATCGCTAGCAAGGTGAGGGGGGCTTGACTGGCAGGGGGGAACTGGCTACATCCTCCCCCTGGTGAAATCCCAACGTCCTCGCTTGGATAGCAGACATAACCATGCACAACCATTATATAATAAAAATGCAGTACATAGAATATACAACATATCACATGAGCTTTGTATGACTTGGTACACCACATAACAACCACAGTAATACCCGAGGCTAGCTGAGTGTTTGCTGTGACCAAATGTGGGGTGCCCCTAGCTGATCCTGTGGGGGTACCTCACTTTGCCGTTTGTGAGCCTCCGCCAGGATAATTTCTTGGAGAGCATGCTCGGGGGTAACAGTCACAGGGTCCTTACTACTTCCTCCCCCTGGTGGAAGGAGTAGTACAATGTCTCTTGGCCAGGCCTTTACCCGGCCATCCGCGACATGGATGCGGTAGGCCAGGAGGCCTTGACCTTTTCCGCGGTCCACCACTTGGTGAATGGAGCGCTCCTTTTTGGGCTTAAAGGAGGCAAATTTCACTGTATCACTCACAACACAGTCCTTGTCCCTAACTGACTCTTGGGAGGCTTCCACTGGGAAGTGAGCGATTAGCAATGTCTCTGTACTAAAAGTCTTTGTTACATCCTGCAGGGGGTAAAGGGTTGATACTTTACCACTGCGGTGTTTCATGGTGGCCAACATGTCCTCGGGGACACTGTCAGTTCCCACCTCGGCTGTCTTGGGACCTGTTCCCGGCACTTCTGGTGCAGTCCACTCACTGTCTCGAAACTCGAGAGCGTTGGATCACAGTCCCGGGACCAATTGGGTTGGAGCGCACGAGCTCACACTCAGGTCAGGGGCCTTTTCCACGGCCGCCTCCATCGGAGCCTGTGGGGAGAAAGGAGGTTCTTCACCACTCCGCTGTCTTGCGATGGGTTTCGGTTCATCTGGAACACTGTCAGGTATCATCTGTGCTTCACGGGACATCACGATGGGGCTGACTTTTCTCTCCGCCTGGACGATAGGCGGTAGGTACTGGTCCGCTCGCAGCACTGGACAGCTATCTTCTAAGGGGGACACCTCCGCCAGGACGCGATGCCGAGTGGAGCCAATCGCCCTGGTGGCCAGACTTAAGAAGCTACCGTGCTCCGCGGCCACCTGGAAGCTCACACCCGACACCCCTGGGGCAGTCAACTCACCCTTGTCGTCGTTAGGTACTAACCCCCAGCCTAGGACCGATGGTACCATTGTAGTAGGCCGGACTGGCCGTTGTAGGGCACACGGGCCCATACCAGGATCCGCGGCACATGGGATAAATGTCTCTTTATCTCCAGCTTCACTTGCGTGGTCCGCCGGCGGGCGCATCACCACAGCTGGTTGTGGGTCGCTGGAATCACTAAGAGAGAATGGGGGTAGCGATACCTTACCCTGCGATTCCGGAATCTGTGGTTCTGGAAGCTGCGGTCCTGAGGGTGGAACCGAGTCTAGAACCGGGGTGCACGGACCCCCTGGAACATCTGCTACAGCACACTTACTCGGGGCGACCACCGCGTGGCAGTTATCCATTTTGGGCAATGTAGCTGGAAACTCTTGTGGTTCTAGAGCCGAGTCTAGAACCGTGGTTATAGCACGTGGAGCCTCCGAAACTTCCGTGGTTGAGGTTTGAGCATTGATTACCCCAGTAGAGAGGTCATTCGCCGCTTTCTCTGCTGGTTCTGGCTCTGGAACCGAATCTAGCACAGAGTCTAGAACCATGACTAGAGTGTTCAAGCCCTCCAAAATTTCTGTGAGAGGGGTGGATTGGTTACCTGTATTGACCCGTCCACTTTTGAAGTCGACCGTTTCCTTCATGGCAGGTTCCGTAGGCCGCTGCCACACGGGCCTCAGGAACTGTGCTCCGCAGCGAGCACAATCTGGTCCCCAGGTCAGCTGGCCAACTGGGCAGTTACACTTGAGATCGTAGCATTGTACACACGTCTCCCCGCTCACGGTTGTCATATGGCATCTTAGCGGTAGCTGAGAGAGATCTGAACGCATGACAACAGACATATCTACACTTTGCTGTAAGCACGGACACAAGAGAAAGGGTATAGTCATTCCTTGTATCTGCCAGCATACATACAGCTGGGGGTGTGGTTTTCTGCATCTTTTACCTTTCTTATGGGGAACAGAAGTTGCTGATTGCTGCTCAATGTGCTCACTCCCCCTGGTGGAATTTAAAGGAGGGGTGGCACACACTTTCAAAAATGGTTTCTGGCTCTTTGCATATATAAGGGAGTAGCCTTCTGGTGGGGCCTCTGGGGCCTTCAACCTCCGAGGGGCCTTTTCCTGGCATATTTCCTGATCTACCGCCCATAATATGGTACACCAGTACAAGGTGGGGGGTCATAATTTTCTCCTATCGCTCGCACTTTGCCTAAGCCCAGAAGTTTCCCTAGGGATTCCTGAAGTGCACTCCCCTCCTCAGCCCTGGGTCATTCCCTACTGCTACCACATGACAAGGCTGCTCCTGCAGCCTGACGGCCCAGTCATGAACCTCCTCGCTTGTGGGGAGTAACATATTGCTGCTGTACTCGCAGGGTTGGGCTCTGGTGTTTGCACCTGACCAGGACAGATTTTTGCGGCACATTTCGGTTCAGGTTGAAGACAAGCAACACGTGCGCTCTCCTGCTTTGGCGGGAGACGCCATTTTACTGGGTCAGCGTAGACTAAGGGGTACCCCTCAGACGGGGCCCCTGGCATAAACAGTGTGGATGGTGCTTCTGACAGGCATATATCCTTAGTGTGGGTTGCCACAAAAAGTATCATTTTCCATGTGGACGTGGGATCGTGTTCTTCATCTAAGACACAGGCGTGCGGCCACCGAGGAATTTTACACATATAAATCCTGACCCTGGCAGCGGTTATAGTTGCGGGAAGGCCTCCTACCGCCACCACCTGGCCGGGTTCAATATATTGCCTCAGGGCCCAGGCAAGGACCTCGTGTCCAGACTTTACAACCATGATGGACAATTTGACAAAAAAATAGAATAGGGCATCCCAGGTCTGATCTCAGCAGCGCCTCCAAATGTAATGGGTATTCCCCCACCCAATAGCATATAGTATGTGTGTGCAGGGAACTTAATGTTACCAGGTGTGGTGCGTTACCCGTCAGGCTCACAGGAGGGCTGAGCTTCCGCCACGAGGAACCTGGGGCAAGTTTAATATGAGTAACCTCGTACTCGGTGCAGCGCCTCCACCTGCGATGGCTCCCACCAGAGGGGGAGCGGTTCCCCGCAGGAATATATATCACTCAACACACAGTATGGGTAACAACTAATGCCTTTGTTATGCATGAGTACGGTCACGATAGTAATCAACAAATCAACAGGTGTCCCTCCCTAATGCGTCTCGCAGGACGCTACTTCCACCTGCACCTCCACCGGATGATCCCACCCAGTGTCCAGTACCCCCACACAGTATCACCCCACCCTCAAGTGAGATAGTTATGTGTGACTGTGCAGCCACTATGTCCCATGTGAATGTGATATGACTCGTTGGTGCACTTATTGATTGTTACCTGCCGGGCACTCCGGTGCCCGGGCCTGCCACGGAACTTCACAAAGGATCCTGATGTCTGCTGAACACAGGAACTGCCGTCCGGGGTGATCCCACCCGGATGGCTGCTGCAGCAACAACGAAGGTCTGCGCCCAAACCTCTGGACAGACGAGCAGCGTCTGCTGAGTCCCTAACTGACTTTGAATAGTAAGGGGCAGGGTCCCTAACCTGGGGCCTGTCCCTGACACAACTTACACTACTGGGTGGCTCAGGACTATCTCGGGCCTCGAGGGCTGCTGGCCTAGTGCAGGGAGTCACTGACTCCTGCACCCTACCTCCTTCCCCTGGCTGCTCCTGGCACTGACTGACTAGCATGCTCCAAGCCCGCGAAATGTATCTATTCTCCCCTGCAGGGAGATGCTGTAACCCTATTGGCTCCCTGGGGTCACGTGGGGTGGTCCTGGGGCTCATGGGAGATGTAGTCCCTTCTGTGAGTCCTCCCCTGATTGGCTGCCTCTCGCGCGCTGTCACTGCGCATGCGCAATGTCCCTGGCTGGCCGCCGCATGCGGGGACTCACTACGCATGCGCGAACACATAGGGAATGGCGACGCCCTGCTGCCCTGCTTCGGGAGCGCCGGTAGCCCTCGCAACGCGATCGCGGCCCTGGCAACTGGCCGCGCGCGTCCCCGGCATCCCCCTTGAAGCCAGGTCCTCACCGCTCCCACTCTTGTGATCGGCCGACGGGACCGCCATTTGGCTCGGCGGCCCCCGCGATCGCTAGCAAGGTGAGGGTGGCTTGACTGGCAGGGGGGACCTGGCTACACATGATTAGGGAGAAGGCATTAATGGACGGGAGGACATGGTTGAGGAGGCAGCTCACGGGTGCAGTAGGGCCCAGAGCAGATAGGGCCAGCAGGAATGTGGGTATAGGGGGCCCTATGGGAGGTAGAGGAAATGATGTTTGGGTTCCAAGAGAGCTAGAAGATCCAGGCCCCCAGAGTGGCTGAGTCCCAGCCCCAACCTATTTGTAAGGAGAAGGCAGACATTGGCGAGAGGAGTGGCTCAGAGCAAAGAGGACTGCTCCCCCCCTACAAGTCGGCTTGGATGCGGGGAGAAGGAGCGGCGGAGATACCTGAAGGTGCAGAAGGTTCTGATTGAGGGTGACGGGCCTTCAACAGTCTGACCCAAACGAGCAAAGAAGCGCAGCAACAATGGTGGTGGGGGTTAGGGGGTGGCCGGAGGCAGGCTTAAGACAGAGTTTGGTGCTGAGAATAGCGGCGTGTCAGAAACAGAGATTCGGCCCAGGAGAGCCTGCAGAAAAGGCAGGGACCCAGGAAGAGCTTATGGAAGACTGACCTTGGTGAACACCAATGTCCAACACTGGGAAAGGACAACATACTGGGAAAAAACATAATAAATATACATATTATGAGCACCTTGAATATGCAACAATGCCCATGAAAAGACTTAAAGTTTATGCTTATTAGTCTAAAGCAGGTTGGAGCAAAGACAGATAAGTCATCAAACGATAACTTCCTAATAAAGGCGTTTTTTGGAGGGAAATTAGAGAATATTTATAATCAAATCAAGCCAATTATGTTCTAGAGCATATATGGATATACAATTTACAGAAGGCTAATCCCCAGAATTGTGGTTCTGTTCTCACATGCCCATGATTAAGTTCGCATAACTGGGTGCGAACCTGGTTCCCATCGCCATTCCCCAGATCTGCAAAAAGTACTTGCCCTCAAAACTCAAAATAATTGTGCTTTAAAATATACATAACTGCCCCCGAAGAAAAGTAACCAAATCCTCAGGGACATCACTATCATGCTCCAGTACTTCTTTTATGGCCTCACACACCATTTGATGCTATATCACTGTATACAGCGATGTGACATTGCATGCGTCCCAGATGTAGTGGGTTTGCCACTGAATGTTTTTAATGGTATCTAGAACATGGCTGGTGTCCCTGAGGTAAGACGGAAATATTGTGTCATACTTCTGCAAAAAATAATCAATATCTTGGGAAAGGTTGTATGTGAGTGATGAAATACCTGACATTATAGGTCTGCCTGGGGGGGGGGGGGTGTTTAAGTTCTTATATATTTTAGGTATAAAATAAAAAATTGGCACCATGGGATAAAGTCTAATTCTTTTTTTGTTACTACTGTGAGAGATCCCTCAGTTCATTCGCAAACCCTATACTTGGATTACTTCCAAGTGTCTGATAGGTATTTCCATCACCTAGATATATCTTTCAGCCTCAGCAATGTAGTATGAATGATCCATAACTACAATGCCTCCTCCCTTATCAACCATTTTGATTACTATGTCATTGTTTGACATAGTTTTAATACATTCCCTCTCTTGTTTAGCGAGGTTATTGTTCGCACAGTTGAAATTTGAGACTTCTTTTTCGAAGTCCTCAATTACCATTTTTGAGAAGCTCCCAATGAAGTTACCTCTGCAGAACGTAGGTTTAAATGTGGAAGGCACTTTGAAGGGTGAGTGAGGTATGATGACATTGATATTATTACCTGTGTTAGGAATATCTCTAACTATACTGGCAGTTCTTCCTAAATTGCCAATCGATCTGCTCACCGCATCACTCATAAAAAAACTTTGTTAATGTACGTTTTCTTACAAATTTGTGGGTGTCGATATAGAGATCGAAGGCATTTGGTTTTCTTCTTGGAACAAATGTCAGACCTTTACTCAAAACCCCTTTTTCCACATCAGTCAGAGTATTTACTGATGGTGGAATTATTCTTGTTTAATGTTGGCTGATTATATAAGCTCTTTTCTTTTCCCCCTTTCCTTCCTCTGAGTCTTCTTTTCTTCCCCCCCCCCCCCCCCCCCCTCACCTTCCTCTGAGTCTTCTTTTTCTTATCCCTGAGGTTATATTGAACCTTTCTGCTTCTCTCGATCTAATGATTTTGGTGTTAAACATTTGTATATGTTATGTACTTTATTTGTGGTGACAGCATGCGGGATGTTGCTTGTCAGCGGAAGTTGGTTGGAAGTTTTACCCGGTTCGGTCCCCTGTTGAGGTATGGTAAGGTAGTGCAAGGAGGAGTTGTGCTAACCTTTGGCTGGCATGATATTGTTCTTTGAGCTGTACCTGTATGTTTCAACTGTTTGATTGTGTAAATGTTAGCTGGGAAGTTTGTGTGATGTCATTTTAATAAATGCTGTGGCCATTTTACATCCAAGCTGGTGTCAGTGTTTTATTGTGATCCGGCCAGACCGTGTCTTTCTGGAGCTCTCTTACAAACGGAGATTTCCTTGCCATTTTAATACGTAACTCATACTTCAATGTGGTATTATGTAATACTCCTGGAGAAATATTTCCATTAAAACACAGGGACTCTTATAATGGCCGCCTTTGTGCTGTCAAGGAAGTGCTTTCTAACTCCCCTATAATTATCTTTTATGTGTGTGGCGCCAACATATTCCATAGTGCAGAACAATGTGGTGGGGGGTGGGGGTCAGACAGTAACATTATATGCCGAGACACACAAACAATAGAAAGGACGACCCTGCCCCAGGGTGTTTTGATCACTGCAACTTTATTTTTGTGTGTTAATTTAGATGTGAGCCCTGGTGAACCCCTGGAAAAAGAAGGGTGTGTTATTAATAGTGGTGTTGTTGGGGGGTAAGCTTTTGGGTTTAAGATTGATATTTTTGTCCTATGCACAGCTCAACGTACATGGTCAGTACTTTAATCTACATCATCTTCAACCCTTGTGGATCCCCTGCTGGATGAAGCTTCCCCAAGGTTCTCCCGGGTACTGCAATTGCGAGTCTCTCTTCTCCACGTTGCTCCAACACGTTATCCTCCAAACTTACTTATTGTTGCAGTTTTGGTCTTTTAACTTCCCTTGGAATTCAGTGGAGTACCATTTTTGTCCAACAATGGTCATTTCTTCTTGCGATGTGTCCGGCCCACCGCCATTTTAATTTCTTCACACTTTTGATGATGTCACAGACCTGCTGGTTTCCAAATCCATTCATCCTTTTCCTTGTCTCTTTGGGCAATACCCAGCATGCATCTCTCCATACTTCGAGTTGTCTGAAGGTTCTGAATTATATATATATATATATATATATATATATATATATATATATATATATATATATATATATATATATATATATATATATATATATATATAACATTATGAAACTATCATCAAAGCTGTTGGGAGGGGTATTACATTGAAAATTGGTGTTAAAAACAAAACAAAATACGCCATGTATGTTGCAATGGGGAATACAACTGCAGGCGGTTACCCTGAGGCACAGGGAGATGAAGTGATTCATTCAACATCAAACCTTAGTGCGCCTAGAATGGAACCATTAAAGGGGTAGTTCTTTGAGGTCTACCAATGTCACGAAGTGTGATGGGCTTGGTAGCCATATTGGGCAATTGAGCCAATTGGGGCTCAATTTGGGAATAAAATGCAGATTAAAAAAAATAATAATAAATAAAAAAAATATATATATATCGATGAGCAGGGCAAAAACAAGAGAGATAAAAACAGACACCCTACTGTACTGTATTGTGACGAAATCTTTAAAAAAAATGCAGAGGGAACTGCCCTTTTAAAACCAACACCTTAACCACTATTCTCTGCCTCCTCCCTGTAACAATTAATATAGACAAGTATAATACGTGTAATTATATGCTAAAGCAGGGGTAGCCAACTCCAGTCCTCAAGAGCTACCAACAGGTCGGCTTTTCACGATATCCCAGCTTCAGCACAGGTGACTCAATCAGTGGCTCAGTCAAAAACTGAGCCTCTGATTGAGCCACCTGTCCTGAAGCAGGGACTGATTGAGCCACCTGTGCTGAATCAGGGGACTGATTCACCCACCTGTGCTGAAGCAGGGAAATGCTGAAAAACCTGACCTGTTAGTAGCTCTTGAGGACTGGAGTTGGCCACCCCTGTGCTAAAGCATGTTCATGACAAGGTTGCAGATAACACACCCAACAAAGACGGCGTCTTCATCATCTTTTCATACCTGCTTCCATAATTCAGCAGTGCGCAAAATATCCCTGCGCCCGTTAAGAGACTCAACTCTATTTACCGAAAGGAAAATGGATTACATCCGAGTATGAAACCCGGGACACCTCCCAAGATATTAGCTACGTGCCTCTTTGGGGGGAAAAATATGAAAGAATCCCATTCAAAAACAACCACGATCCAACATCATGCTAAAGAATGTCAAATTGGTCATGTATTTAGATATAGATATAGATATAGATATAGATATAGATATAGATATAGATATAGATATAGATATAGATATAGATATAGATATATAAACAAAAAAACATGGGCCCATTGTTTCCCTGGCAATGCATTTCCGTCAAGGAGAAAAAGAAAGGCAGGAGCAAAAAAAAAAACCACCTTATTACTTCTAACTCCTGCGAGCCATTTTGGTCTCCAAAGGTTTTAGACTGCCCGGGGCCATGTGTCTGCAGTGTTTTCGGGAAATGACTTTCCTTCTCACGAACACTGCTATGTTCTGCAGCGCTGCTACCCTCGAGCGTACCCACTCAATTTCTGCTTAACCCCTCCGCTGCTGGGAAGTGTGAAACATACAGCAATGCGTTGCGGGCTATCCTCGCAGGGGGATGGGGGCGGGTGTCGGGGTTGGGGGGGTAACTCTTTTCATACCTTATTCTGTTCAATGCTATTCTGTTTTTCAGTAACGTATATTTTCTTTAACCAAACATTTTCTAGTTTTTCCTGTTAACATGTAATCGTCAGGTTGTGTGTGTGTGTGTGTGTGTGTGTGTGTGTGTGTGTGTGTGTGTATATATATATATATATATATATATATATATATATATATACACTGTGTCAAACGCATAAAAGATGTTAAACTGTTTATGCAATGTCTTTATATATAATGTATAACCCTTTTCACTTAATGTAACTATGTATTTGTAACCATGTATTTGTCATCATAACTCTGTGCCCAGGACATACGTGAAAACGAGAGGTAGCTCTCACTGTATTACTTCCTGGTAACACATTTTATAAATAAATGAATATTATTATATATATATATTAGCAACCATGTGTGCAGTACCTTACAAAAATTATCGTGGAAATACTAGAATTGATCAGGCAATATAGGGACTAGGCCCGCACACGAGTGCACACACACACACACACACACACACACACACACACACACACACACACACACAAACACAGGTAAAGAGGAATACCTGTCTGAAAAACTTTCTGGATTATTGGTATGTTTAGAGTCTTCAGGAGCTGTCAGTGCATAAGGTTTACGGCACGTGGGCGATAATACAGAAGTGTGCAATGACTTTGTGACGTACGGATTTAAACCAGCCTTACTAGGTTCCAGTTAGGTTCATTTTGGTTCAGTTTTGTCCTTCTAGCAGGATTACTACTTGACAACATTTGCCAGCGTAACCTTTCACCGCGGAAGGGCCTTCCCAAGAAATGGCTCAAAGTTCTGCTACGTGTCACTGATTCTCAAACCTTTGTGTGACCAAGACGTAGTCACCGCGTCATGGGGTGTGGCGCTCCAGGGGCCTCGGGACCAGTGGCGGATTTCCAATCAGGCCCGGGCCTAGGGCGGAAAAATTCGGGGGCCGGCAAAAAGGTCCTCCCCCATAAACAGATGCCGCGCTCTCTGGCCTATCAGGCCTGTTGGGAAGGCACTTACGTGTGATGGCGGCCGCCCTCCTCCTTCCGAATCGCAGCGTCAAATGACATCACGTTACCATGGCAATGAGACGCAGTGTCCTCAAATCCGCCGCTGCACGTGACGTTGTGACTACGTCATGACCCAGGAGGGCCGGAGTTCCAGGGGCGATTGCGTCCTGCGCGCCATAGTTCCACGTTGTGCAGGGGAATGGAAGGAGGACGACTCCAACACTTCTGTTTCCGGGCTAACGGACGCTGCAGCGGTCACGTGACCGCTCTGAGGACTTCCGGATGCCAGCGGAGGACAAAGGGTTAAATTAGGCAAGCTCAGACTTCATAGGAGTCTCACGGATTTAAAAAAAATGGCAGGCTTAATAAAATGCCACTTCTTTTCATCCAGAACCCCCAAATCTCACGGATTACGGTCGTTGGAGATTGACATGTCTGTATTTGTAATCAAAAGTTACCAAAGTTGCAGTGACCCTGCTCAAGGAACGCCCCCTTCCCGGGCTCTCTTGCTGGCATTTATTGCTGGCCTTTATTACACGTGTAAGTGTGTTTTCATTTTTATTACCCCCACCATCATTTATTAGAGGTTACACATATCACTATACCATTCCTCTACCTGTGCTCCCCCTTTCTTTCTGTGTCCCTGTACCAACAAGATCCTATTGGGGTCAGAGCCATAGGAGAGACGACGACATTGAGGGGATCCTTGCATAACAATTTTAAGGTTGTAAACTACTTATTGCATTTACCCCGTTTAATATACACATTGGAGGGAGCGCCCGGGTTTTTCCTGTTCTTTATTATCATGTTGCAATTCAGAGAGATCTACTTGAATCTGTTTAGGAGAGGCAGAGGCGCGAGCATGAGGCCGTTACCTCTACAAGGGCTACGGGCGGCCTGGTAATAGCCAGGCCTCTCCTCACGTAGCCAAGAGGGAAAGGGGCGAGCTTACGGGGTATATAGCAGGGGTCCCCACGAGGCTTGAATTTGTTATTCTTTTTGTAGTTCAAAATACTAGTACAGGTGGTCCTCCCAATCCAACCTTTCACTTTACAACGAATGGCGTATACAACGCTTTACAATGCAACCCTATGGGCCGTTTTTCGACGCCGGAATGCGTTATCCAACGCTCACCATCACCGATTAACATGGGACTCGCTTTACAACGGTTTCACTATCCAACGCTACTTCCAGAACGGGTTCCGTTGGATGACCGAGGACTGCCTGTAGAGGCATTGGTTCTGAAGAAATGTAGATTGCGATTAGCATGGCAGGATGAAAGTTGCTCTTGGGCGAAACTATAGTGTACAGAGCTTTCGAAGCCTCACACGTCTTTATTTGTTTGCTGGTGTACGCAATAGTAAAAACATACGTTTCGAACGCAGGCCACACGCTTCCCTGATAATCAGGGTATTACAGCAGGTAGAGATGAGACATTTTCACTGAACATCCTGAACCAGGTGAAATATGAATTAAATTAAAAAAAATAAAACGATTTTGTAAAAAGCAGTTAAGTTTCACCCAAAAATAAGAATAATCAGCATCAAGTGTCAATGTGCAAAGCCACACGGCTTTATGTCATGTCGTTTACTGTCATTTTTGCTAAAATCTAGAATGTTTTGCAAAAATATCAAAGAAAAATGCATTTGTGACGAATGACAGAATATTTGTATTTAATATCTCAAAACAGTGTTCTGTGTGCATCCTAATATCCACGCATCATATTTTGCTGAGCAACTTCTCTTACTAACCATTTCCTACATGTACCTAGGCATAACATCGCTTTTTGAATCTTTGGTATATATATATATCCGATGTTTTCTCCGGAAAGCCCTTTCCCCGTTTTCTTTTCTTTTAAGACACCTAACCAAGGTCACAATATACTGTACCAGTCACACAATGTAATGTTGCATTTTGTTTGCATCAGAGACAACATGGCCCCAATAGTATCAAAGGGTCATCTCTTGGTGCCATATCCTACAGAGAAAGCAGAGGGGAAATAATGTAGCAGCTGAGCAGTTAATGCAACCATTGCAATTTAGTTCCATTTCGATTATTACACCAGAAACAAACCATGTTGTCTGGGAGCAATTTTTTATGAGTATAGCTTAAGGGGCTGGAACTTCTAGATGCTGGACTTCCACGGGAAAAAAATAACATTTCAGAATGCCAGCATTACAGACATATACAGGTACAGTAGAAAGGTTAGATTTAGGTCACTGCTATGGTAACTAGGTATGGTGACCTTTAGAATTAGTATGCAGGTAAGCGGAGTCCTATAAAAATACTTTGTAACAAGGTGATGCAAACACCTATAGCGCCTGTTATGGTAGTGAAAGCGGTAACGGCTCCATTGTGGAAGGGGTCAGCTATGGAGAATTGGAGGGTTTGGTGCTTGTTTTAAATTTAATTAAATTATACATGTGGTTTGCCAAATAAACCAGTGCCTGGGTTGGAAAAGAGTTATGCAGACGAGCCAACGAGTATTCTAAAACTTGCCTTAAACTAGTCGGGTACATGCTGGGTACATGCTGGGTACATGCTGGGTACATTTCAGTGACATTTCTGCAGAGGCTAATGGCCCATCGGATTAACACAGCAGGGGTCCCTGGCAGTCCCTTTCAGTTGAATGGGACTGCCAGGGACCCCCGCTGTTAATCCGATGGGCCATTAGTCTCTGCAGAAATGTCACTGAAATGTTGCAGCATGTACCCAGCATGTACCTGGGTCTTTTTGGTAATTGCCACTGATTTGTTTTAGAATAACCGTCGGCACTACAGTACACCAAAAAAAGTGTTGTTTAACTTTTGCAGCTGGAAGTATAGTTAACTTTAAAACCTTTAAATGGAAAAGGTGCTATCCATGCATCACCAAGCACGGTCAGTGGCCAGGAAATGATTGTACATGTTAAATTCATGTCGAAAGTAGTATTTATTGGCCAACAGAATAGAACAAATCATTGCACCATAAAGACGGGCTTTCGCCACCGTAGAATGATGCAGAGCCTTTGTATACACTTCCAACTACACAGAGCTCCATCAACTTAAAGAAAATCTAACTCCAAGTAGCCACAAAGCACTGACACCCAACAGGTCTGCCGGGCTGAATATACCTGCACCTGTCACGTCAACCGTAATGATGTATCCACAAAGGAGAGTAACGCCAAGCCAGGTTTTTTCCCGTGAACAATATTGTGTTAACTACGACAGGCGTTGGTGATGAGATGCAAAAATGTTAATTTACCACATCAGTGGGTAACGTTAACTGTTGGCTTAACGGTGGAACTTAACATTACGTTAGTTAGGTAGGTCAGAGGTGCTCAACTCCTGTCCTCAAGCCTCCCCAACAAGGCTAGGTTTTCAGGATATCTCAGCTTCAGCACAGGCAGCTCAATCAGAGGCTGAGTCAAAGTCCCAACCTCAGTCCCAGCCTCAGCACAGGTGGCTCAATGAGTCACAGCTTCAGCACAGGTGGCTCAATCAGTGTCTCAGCCTTTGACTTAACCACTGATTGAGCCACCTGTGCTGTAGCAGGGATATCCTTAAAACCTGACCTGTTGGTGGCCCTTGAAGACTGGAGTTGGCCGCCCCCAGGTGTATATGTGAAGAAAAAGTCAGCAATGCTTTATAGAATGAAAGAAAAAAAAAGGAAAGGTTAAATTTGGATCCAAAAATGAAATGCAGTTTATCAGTTTCAAAATAATGTTTAATATACACGAAAGAAGAATGCCTTGCTTCACTAATAACTTGAATCCAAATTGTATTTTACATCAGGATCCTGAATAGATGCTACCATGGATTTCTTTCAAAGAACAACAGTGATGTCATCAGAGGGGCAAGAAATGGAATTATTGGTGCACTTCCTTCCAAGCTCCGGGCGAAATGCACCAATAATACTATTTCTTGCCCCTGTGATGAGATTATTGTTGTTCAAAATAATGTTTATAATGTTTTGGTTTTTTTCATGCTGCATTAAAGCCACACTAATAACAGGGCAGGATTTTGCGTGTTAGACGCATTCAAAGTTAACTAAAGGTTCCCAAATGACTGTGCTTTGTGCAAAGTAATAAAAGAGAGACAATAATTTGCCCTGTTTATCTGTGTCAGAATCATTAACAAATACGACTTGCAAGCTATCAGTAACTACATAGAACTTGGCACTGCTCAAACCTAAACAGAACAAACATTATAATGTGGTCATTAATAACAACTGATTCCTAATTAGCGCTCACGGTGTATACTCCTGTCCGGAGTGAGTATGTAAACAAACTAGGGGAGCCAGGTGACTTCTCCAAAAATACTGAACACAATGGTGAAAGGTACGAGACACACACAGACACACCTCTCTGCTCCATGCTGTTTCCTCCTCTTCTTGGCCCCACCCTCAGGCTTCTGACACCTCCTCCTGCAGCGGTTAGCTGCACTACCCAGCAGCAGCCAATCAGGATGGAGGAAGCTACCCAGCCCATAAGCAACAGCCCTGCCCTTTCCCTGCTCAGGGAAATCCTGCGCCTCCCCGAAGCCTGTCAGGTCACTATGTCTAAAGAGGTAATACCGGACACATACATGTCCAGTATTACGTCTATTTTTTTACTGAATAGAGAGTCCAAATACAGGACAGTCCGGTTCAATACTGGACACCTGGCAACCCCAATACAAACATACAGCAAATGAAAGTATCACTTGTAAGCACGTTCACATGTCTGAGACAGGTCTGTAACCCTGCACTTAACCATTATATCCTAGGATACAGGGCTTCCACTGCAGCTAGGGATTCTGGGAAATGGCATGCAAATGAGCACACGTCACCTTTTGCTTCAAATCCATTCTGACCTTGAACCCTTTAAGCATATGCCTGCCACATTACACAGCTTATACAAACATATAAGTCCTCAAACATAGTGATGAGAGGAACAATACCTTGCAAAGTAGGTTTAAAAAACGGACTTGCACACGTGTGTGCATGGAACATATTTGACAAGATATCGATGTGACTTCTATGTTGACGTTTCAGCCACACCCTTGTGTTTTCACTATCCCAAGTGTTGCTGATGAAATAACTGACCAATGTCAGATTAACCCGTTCTCACACCAACTAGGAGCCTGGAGCCACCAGCTGCCCAGACACCCACCGGCCTTCCTTCTCAGAGGAAATACAATGTCACTTTCTCGGTGCTAGAACGGTTGTAGCTCCATGACCGACAGTAACAAAACAAAGGGGTGCGCCCCGAAAAGAAGACACCGAATTTCTGAGGTGCAGCACCATGTAACAGGCCCGGCCTTACCTCTTGTGGTGCCCATGGTGACACGCTGGCAGCGGGGCCCCGCCTTCAGCCAGCGTAGTGACGTCATGGCAGGATATGACGTCGCATTGTCATGGCAACGCTGAAGGAGGGGTGATGCTGCCGCTCCGCAGAAGGTAACAGCCACTCCCCCACAGATACCCCCCTATCTTATACTATATTAGTGAAAGCACTGTATGTTTGCCTGCCTGCCTGCTGGATGTCCGGTGTCCCTAGCGGCAATCTCATTGGTCCCTTGGCCCGCCCGCCCCCGCACACCTCTCATTGGCCTCACACACTCACACCACCCCCTTGGCCCGCCCCCCACACCTCTCATTGGCCTGAGGCGGAGTGACGGGCCAAAGGTCCAAAAAAATAAATAAAACACACACACACACACACACACACACACACACACACACACACACACACACACACACACACACACACACACACACACACCTCTCTCCCCTCTCCAAATCACCTTTTCCCCCTCCCCAGCGGCATCACCTCTTCCCCCTCCCCAGCGGCATCACCTCTTCCCCCTCCCCAGCGGCATCACCTCTTCCCCCTCCCCAGCGGCATCACCTCTTCCCCCTCCCCAGCGGCATCACCTCTTCCCCCTCCCCAGCGGCATCACCTCTTCCCCCTCCCCAGCGGCATCACCTCTTCCCCCTCCCCAGCGGCATCACCTCTTCCCCCTCCCCAGCGGCATCACCTCTTCCCCCTCCCCAGCGGCATCACCTCTTCCCCCTCCCCAGCGGCATCACCTCTTCCCCCTCCCCAGCGGCATCACCTCTCCCCCCTCACCGCTCCAAATCACCTCTCCCCGCTCCAAATCACCTCTCCCCGCTCCAAATCACCTCTCCCCCCTCCCCGCTCCAAATCACCTCGCTTCCCGCAGCTGCCACGCGGCGCGTAAGATGGCGGACCCCCTTCCTCCCTCGCGGCGCCGAGTCAGACGGTGGCGGCGCCCGGAAGTACAGGTAGGTGTCGCTCCCCACCTCCGGCGCCAAACGGAACTGAGAAAGGGCGCATCAACTGAGGTGTGTGTGTGTGTGTGTGTGTGTGTGTGTGTGTGTGTGTGTGTGTGTGTGTGTGTGTGTCACTGTCCACTGCCCCCCCTCCTGTCCACTGCCCCCCCCTCCTGTCCACTGCGTCCCCCCTCCTGTCCCCCCTCCTGTCCACTGCCCCCCCCTCCTGTCCACTGCCCCCCCTCCTGTCCACTGCCCCCCCCTCCTGTCCACTGCCCCCCCTCCTGTCCACTGCCCCCCCCTCCTGTCCACTGCCCCCCCCTCCTGTCCACTGCCCCCCCCTCCTGTCCACTGCCCCCCCCTCCTGTCCACTGCCCCCCCTCCTGTCCACTGCCCCCTCCCTCCTGTCCACTGCCCCCCCCCCTCCTGTCCACTGCCCCCCCCCTCCTGTCCACTGCCCCCCCCCTCCTGTCCACTGCCCCCCCCTCCTGTCCACTGCCCCCCCCCCTCCTGTCCACTGCCCCCCCCCCCTCCTGTCCACTGCCCCCCCCCCTCCTGTCCACTGCCCCCCCCCTCCTGTCCACTGCCCCCCCCTCCTGTCCACTGCCCCCCCCTCCTGTCCACTGCCCCCCCCCCTCCTGTCCACTGCCCCCCCCCTCCTGTCCACTGCCCCCCCCTCCTGTCCACTGCCCCCCCCCCCCTCCTGTCCACTGCCCCCCCCCTCCTGTCCACTGCCCCCCCCTCCTGTCCACTGCCCCCCCCCTCCTGTCCACTGCCCCCCCTCCTGTCCACTGCCCCCTCCCTCCTGTCCACTGCCCCCCCCCTCCTGTCCACTGCCCCCCCCTCCTGTCCACTGCCCCCCCCCTCCTGTCCACTGCCCCCCCCCTCCTGTCCACTCCCCCCCCCCCCCTCCTGTCCACTGCCCCCCCCCCTCCTGTCCACTGCCCCCCCCCCCTCCTGTCCACTGCCCCCCCCCTCCTGTCCACTGCAGGAAATGCAGGGGGAGGAATCCATGCCTTTGAGGCGCCCCCCCCCTCCCTTTGACGCCCCCCCCCTCCCTTTGACGCCCCCCCCTCCCTTTGACGCCCCCCCCCTCCCTTTGACGCCCCCCCCCCTCCCTTTGACGCCCCCCCCCCTCCCTTTGACGCCCCCCCTCTCCCTTTGACGCCCCCCCCTCTCCCTTTGACGCCCCCCCCTCTCCCTTTGACGCCCCCCCCTCTCCCTTTGACGCCCCCCCCCCTCCCTTTGACGCCCCCCCCCCTCCCTTTGACGCCCCCCCCCCTCCCTTTGACGCCCCCCCCCCTCCCTTTGACGCCCCCCCCCTCCTTTGACGCCCCCCCCCTCCCTTTGACGCCCCCCCCCCTCCCTTTGACGCCCCCCTCCCTTTGACGCCCCCCTCCCTTTGACGCCCCCCCCCCTCCCTTTGACGCCCCCCCCCTCCCTTTGACGCCCCCCCCCCTCCCTTTGACGCCCCCCACCTCCCTTTGACGCCCCCCACCTCCCTTTGACGCCCCCCCCCTCCCTTTGACGCCCCCCCCCTCCCTTTGACGCCCCCCCCCCTCCCTTTGACGCCCCCCCCTCCCTTTGACGCCCCCCCCTCCCTTTGACGCCCCCCCCCTCCCTTTGACGCCCCCCCCCTCCCTTTGACGCCCCCCCCCTCCCTTTGACGCCCCCCCCCTCCCTTTGACGCCCCCCCCCTCCCTTTGACGCCCCCCCCCTCCCTTTGACGCCCCCCCCCTCCCTTTGACGCCCCCCCCCTCCCTTTGACGCCCCCCCCTGCCTTTGACGCCCCGCGCGCACACACTGACTGACTGCCGCACGCACGCACACACTGACTGACGCGCACACAAAGCCTGACTGACGCACGTACACACTGACTGAGGCACACACTGACTGTGTGTGCGTCAGTCAGTCTGTGTGTGTTTGTGTTTCTGCCTCAGACTCACTGACGCGCGAGCAAACACACAGTGACTGACGCACACACGCTACATGAAGCTGTAAAGGAGGGAGGGAGGGGGGGGACTGGATTGATGTGAATGGGGGACAAACAGAGAGAGGGGGGAGGAGAGAGAGGAACGGGAACATTACATCCCGGGCAACGCCGGGTCTCTCAGCTAGTACACAAATATAACACACACACACACATCACACAACACACGCATGCACACACCTACCTTGGGGTGAGCAGCGGAGCTGTGGTCCTGCGTGGGCCCGGGGTCTCCCCAGCTCCCCTCTCACGTGGGGGTGGAAGATTGGATCCCGGCGTGGACAGGAGAAGGGAGAGGAGGGAGCGCAGGGACCCCCCGAGGGCCCGGGGCTCAGGGCGACAGGCTTGCCCCAAGGTCATGGGTACCTCATAAAGGTGGTGTGGCGAGGAGTAGGGCGCTGTCACAGACCCTGGCATAGCCAATGGGAAAAAAATATTAGTACCACGCCATTGTTAATTCAGAAAAGCATCAAACATGTGTTCATAGAAAACAAGAGAAAAATGCGAAAATCCAACCCAAAACATGAATCTTCCGCAAAACAGCGAAATCATAGGAAATAATAACAGCTTGGGGTGTTATACGTGACGTGCAGGATGCTCTTAATAAGAAGAGTGGGGGTAAACGTTACAGTCCATGTGCCCTGGGAAATGCCACACCATTATACCATCACATGGAGGCTCCCCGATAGGCTATGGGACTACTATGACACGGGGGCTGTCACTTGTAGTCACACTGCTCTTACAGTATTAACAGCATCCTGTAAGCATGGCTTGAAATGTCAAATTATTGCTATTACCCATGATGATTTCCCTCTTCAGCAAGAAGATTCATGTTTTGGGTTAGATTTTTGTGTTTCTGACTTCTGCTATCACCCCATCCCCTCAATATCAAGAACGATAAAAGAAGATCTCGTCTTCCAATTCCAATCACTGCAGTGTTAAAGGGTTACTCGGTAATACTGTTTGTATTTCTAAGCAAGAACTGGAGGCAAAAGCTAATCATTTTTAATAGTGGCCATAATGACTACCAGATGTTAGTGGCCCCTGAAACCATTCAAAATTCACTTGAGACAACGCTCAATGCGGCTTTTCTATCACTGCTAGAGCTTTATATACACACACACACACACACACACACAATACACACATTAATATAATACAACTGTTTTAAGATATGACCACCATTGGACAGAGATGGTTCTGAACTGGATTCCAAGGGATATTAAAAGATCAAAACGATGGCCAAAAGTAAGTAATGGGAGGCTGAAATTCAAATAATTGTTGGCGCAACGTAAAGAAGAGAAGCTTCCAACACCAATTCCATGGAAGATCATTGGGCAGTCCTTCATCCAGCAGTGATGAAGTCTCCGGGAAGCGCAATATATGTAAGAAAGAATAAAATAGTGATAGTGCAATATTGTTATGATAAAATTAATAAACTCAAATAATGATGACACTGCTCTCTAGATATATACTCACAAACATGTGAGGTTTTGCAGGCACATAAAGGCACACCTGATGAAACCTATGTGGTGAAAACGCGTAGAGTGACGCTCTATCCCTGAGACGGCCAGAACCCCAGGAAGTGGACGCGGCGGATGACATCACTTCCGGTGTTTGGAACGCACCGGTGGAACGCACGCCACGAGAGAGGGGGAAGCGGAGATACCATCCACCCGGCCAGAGAGATCCATTGAGATCTAAATGCTTACCTATATTTGAAACCATGTGAGTGTAACTTGTTCTACTTACCTTTTATAAACTATACATACGGTCTGCACTATGTCCAGTTGTATCTTTTAAACAAGGTTCCTGGGAGTCCATCTATACGGGGCTACATTGATTTCTGCATCTCCTGGTGACTGAGTGACAATTAAGAACGCCTTAAAAGATACCTGCGCTTCCCGGAGACTTCATCGCTACTATACATCACGAGGATTGACTGAGCAAACCTCAACTGGGTCACAGCTGCATCTTCCTATATGTTTGCATAAGTATCACTGTATTTTTTACACTATTATCAATGGTTAACATCTGATTATTTAGAGCGCCACATTTTGATAAGTTTCCTTTTGTATGCGCTTCATCCAGCAGTGGATTGACAAGGGCTGAAGATGATGAAGATGATTATATAATGCCAATATTAAAGAAAATCATTACAGATGGCGATCATGAATAATGAAGTGGCCAATAAGTGAGAAGGGTCTTTTGTGAACCCCTGTTTTAATGATGACTACAGTCATACTTTGTTTTCTGCTTTCTACAGTGACATGTCCCTTTCTCATAGAGGTGTCATACATATGCGATACATCTTAAAACAGCATACCTTACATGCTTGAAGGTCTTTCAAAGCACTGCAATGGCTTAAATATCTCTGCAGCAGTGAGGGGGTTACATTTTGCCTACTCATAAAAAAATAAAACAGATTATTTTCATACATATGTTTTAGCATCTGCCAAAGTTTATGAGATTCATGGGGGACTCCAATTGTACTATGAGACATCAAAACGAAGCTATCAAAACATTTCCCCTCCCATCTGTGTCATGATATAAAATCAAATCAAAACAAGTTTTGAATCAGCTAATGAATCTAGTTAAAAAAAAATATATGTATATATATTGAAAACAATCATTAGTACAGCATCCTGTCTTCTAAAAAAAAACTATTTCCAAATGCTACCCTACATGAATCAGACATGCTCAGTGTGCTTTATATCACTAGACATAATTCAGACACAAATATGGCAACCATGGGATAAGGGTGTATGTAAATGAACACGCGTCAGCCTGCCGGTTTCTATTTTATTATTACAGTGGATGCTTTTCCTAACTTGTTAAAATTGATCAAATAGAAAGCTGTGAATAGAGCAGAAATTAAGCCAACTAGAAAAGTGTGACTTGGATTTAATATTTTATAATTGCCAAGGGACATACTGAGATCAATGAATTTCTGCCCGAGATGAGCGTCAGAAAGAGATGTTCTTCAGTCTTTTACGGAACATTGGTCTATTTAATTCTTGTGTCTGATGCATGTGAAATATGCCTGTGCTGCCCTTCTTTCCTACCTCCAAGCATTGCCCGAGGCATACATTACCACTTTTAATAGGCCGCCATCTGAGGAATGGCAAGGGAGCCAATAACCCATCGACTCTAATGGGCCTGCCTGTTTATACGCTTGCACCTTTTTTATCATGTAGCTAATTTTAGTTTTGCATGCCGAGTTGTTTCGCTTAGAATTAAATGAATAGAAACAAAGGAATCACGGCTCTGGCTAATAAACCATGAATATTTTCAAAGTTCTTCTCAACCAGGTTTTTTTTCTTTGTACATGTACGGGAGGATATAGTTTGAAAATGAATTCACTGCAGTGTTTTTCCACTTGTTGAGGAAATTAGCATGTGTGTTTTTTTTTTTTTGCAGCCAAATTTCACATGATGCTCTGAAACGGTAATTTGCAGTTTATTGCAACCGGGAGAAATAGTACCGTGCTCAGTTGAAGTCCCAAAACCGATATTATGGGAATAAATGGTAAGATTCAAATATTGCTAATAATCTGGGATTTGTCTTTTGCTCGTGCTTCGGAAGATCAGGTAAGGGTGTATCACGGTGATCACAGAGCTAGATCAACAGAAATCCAATAATCAGCTCCGGTCACATTGATTAATACTGTGCGCAATAGTCAAGCGAAGTCTGATTCATTAATCAGTGGTTAGATCTCACATTGGTAAACAAAGGAACCGTCCTGTGCTCTGGTATACAGTCCCAGCACCCGTAGGTGTCGGTGTGAGTCACTTGGGAACGGGGTGGAGGGTGCAGATATGAACCTCTAATTGGATCAGGGCTGGGAGGGAAATCCATTACCTCTAGACTCACTCCGATCTGGGTCCTGCTCTGCTATGACCTCCGTTTATTCGGACATCACACACACAAGGCTACACCACGGTCTCCCCCTCAACGCGTATCGCGCTATGGAACAGCACTTAGATCTCACATTGCTTGTATGTTTAGGGGTTATTCTCCAATGCATTGTTGCTCTCACCACTTGCTACTGGATGATCGCAATGATCTACACGTTAATAAGTAGGGCTTACCAGGGTTACCGACTACATTTTGCTAGCTGTAAACGATTGTTCATTCACTTCAACAGTGGTTAACGATCTCTTTCCATGTTGTGAATAGTCCCCTGGAAACACTGCGGGTATCAGCGATTCTTGACATGGACATGCGAATGGAAACATCTAGTACTTTGGAAAAGCCTCCCCACTCTTTCCCAACCAAGGTATACGTCTGCTAAGTTACACAGCTTTTACAGTGAAGTCATAGCTGGAAAAGAGAAATCATAAGGTTCCCCCATACCAAACAGGTCTTCCATGTGTTTCCAACTCCTGTGCTTTAGATGGACCATTTTATGATGTCATGATTATCATGCTAGGTAACGCTACAGAAGGTTGGATGGACTGGAAACATGGGCATGTAAATGGCAGATGAGATTGAATGCAGAGAAATGTAAGGTTATACATGTGGGAAACATGCTACAT
Source organism: Ascaphus truei (assembly GCF_040206685.1). Lineage (NCBI taxonomy): Eukaryota > Metazoa > Chordata > Amphibia > Anura > Ascaphidae > Ascaphus > Ascaphus truei. Next base: position 6,167,693 of record NC_134501.1, read on the forward strand.
ACAAACTACATGCAACACAATTAGGTAAATCCTAATGGAGAGGGATCTAGGAGTGCTTGTTGACTGAAGACTTGTCAATAGTGCTCAATGTCAGGCAGTAGCTTCAAAGGCCAATAGGATATTATCATGCATAAAACGTGGTATGGTTCGAAGGGAAGATAGCATAATTCGGCCACTGAGTAAATCCTTAGTAAGACCACACCTTGACTATGAAGTGCAGTTTTGGGCACCGCTCCATAAAATAGATATTATGTAACTGGAAAAAGTGCAGAAAAGCGCCACTAAATTAATAAAAAGGATGGAAGGTCTGATTTTTGAGGAAAGGCTATCCACATTAGGTTTGTTAACGTTAGAAAAGTGGCGTCTAAGAGGGGATTTGATAAATATTTACAAATATATTCACAGAAGGAACTTTTAAGGGAACTTTTCATCCTATGGACATTAGATATTAAGAGGGTCATCCCTTGATATCCGGAGCAAAGGCGATTTCACCAGCAGCCAAGGAAAGGGTTATTTACAGTAAAGGTAGATAAAATGAGGAATTTATTACCGGTGGAAAAAGGGATGGCAGATATCTCTAAAAAAAAAAAGGTGAGACTTTTTTATTTTATTTATAAAGATAAGATATACAGGGATAAAACAAATAAGTTAAACATAGGAAGGATGTTAATCCAGGAAAAAATCCAATTAGTGGAGTAAATAAGGAATTTCTCCCCCCTCCGCATGTGTGCTAAGCACAGTAGTCCTGCGCATGCGTGCCGAGTGCGGGAGTCCTGCGCATGCGTGCCGAGCTGCCAACACTGACGGCCTCTTCTGCCAGCAGTGATGTCACTTCCGTGGTGCCAGCAAAGAGTTTCACTTCAAAAAGGTGTCAGTTACAGATGAGACCCGTTGAACAGGTCATTGGAACACGTTCACTTTAGTCCCAGGAGGGATTGCCCCTTTAATAGAGTTGTCGCAGACAGATACATCATTGAACTTGCAGGCATTCCTCTGGCAGAGTTGGGAAGACCTACTGCTAAAATTAACCCTTTCCCAGGCCCACCTTTAATGTGAAGTACAATACCAGCAATATAGCTAAAGGTAGTGCTGCCCCCCTCTTATTAACAATTATTTAATAGATATGTCACTGGAATTAGTTCACTTTGGTCACTAGAAGGGTTGCCCCTTTAAGAATACCAATACTCCTTAACTCAATTCTGCAAGCCCCCCTCCATCCGCCCCCCTAACAGGTCAGGTTTTAAGGATATTCCAGCTTCAGCACAGGTGGTGTGCTGACACAAGGATTGAATGAGCCACTAGTGCTGAAGCAGGGATATCCTAAAAACCTGACCTGTTGCGGGGTGTTGAGTACTGGGGTTGAGAACCACCTGCCATACAACATTAGAGAAGTCCGTATTGGGACATGACAATGGGGAGTTATCACTTGAAGAGATCATGTGCAAATTCCTGTCAGGAGAATTTTCTCTGATGTTAAAATCCTGGCAGCATTAGGTGCCATCGATGTATAACATGTAACACATTTTGTCAACCGCCAAAAAAGTGTGAAAATCCTTATTAATGGCAAAATTATCTGTGATAATATGTCCTTAACATTTATTAAAGTGCTGTGCTGATTGACACATACTAGAAAAGCTATTAAAAATGTGACCTTTTTTAATCATATACCTGTTATTAACAACTTTATTGTTAGAGGCACCAGCACTGTACTGGAGAACCCTCCAGCCCTGCAGAAGTTAACCAGGGAAGAAACCTATGCACTTGCCAAACATCGCTATGTGTCTATCCTTTGTGGAGTAATTCTGGCCCAAGGAGAATAGAGAGACAGTCGGAGATGTGCATTATTGCCGTTTAACCCATCTTAACATTCCATCTGTTGTTGTCTCTCTCACTCATGAAACAAATACTGTAGGTTGCATGTAGTAAATTGGATTAATTTGATGCAAGATTCTTAGGCAACACAGGTTACTGTCAGCTCAGACCTGGGTGTAAATGAACAAGAAATTGACACATCCCATTGTATGAAGCGCATCAAGTAACCCCACCCTCTCACCTTTGTTCTGTATGACCTTTCAACCTTTGCAAAAGTTGAACAAAGTACCGTGATGTTACGCAGTCGTTCTGCAAATACTGCATTATTCCCACAAAAAGCATATTGTGATGTCGGGGGACCCATCCGTTGCTTTCTTCATCCACACTCAAATTCCCTACAAACTTTCCTGAACTCCTGATCCATCACTCACCCGAACTTGTCCTTCTCTTTGTGATCCTCTGGCCTGGCCGACAAGTTGACCATGGAGCTCAAGCTTTTAACGTCTCTTGCTCTCCAGCTGGGGTGAGCCTGGTTAGGGTAATAGCAATGCACTTCACCGCTTGCACAAGGGAGAATGACCGTTGAGCAAAGAACGAATTCTACGCACAGAGCACATTTTCGGCACAGATTTTTCCATGTTTCCCACTTCTTATACATGGCACTGATCGCCCTTTTGGCTAGTTTAGAAGGATGGCGCCACGTTGGCACCTTCTTCTGGTCGGGGGCGTTTTATTACAAACCCTTGCACTAGCACACTAGGCACTTAGTCGTCCCTTCCATGGGGAGAGTTGCGTTGCATGACCTAGTTTTGGCCAGTGATAGAAGACCCGCGCAGGCCGAGGCAGATGACGGTGGACCCCCGGGTCGGAGTCTCCACTCAAGAGCACGGCTGAACGAATGGCACGGGGCACAATGGGAGGAGGAACTTTTGCTGCCCTTCTGGCCAAAGAGTTCCTGAAAGGACACAGCTGCACAGTGGGCACATACACTTGTTACCCTGTGGAATGTTCACCAGCGAGCACACATACACTTGTTACCCTGTGGAATGTTCACCAGCGAGCACACATACACTTGGGCTCCAGAAAATAAACACAATAACGCCTCCTTCTTTTAGTTTCTCTGCAATACTTCCTAGTCCTCTTCCCCTGGGAAACAATGGAGCTCACAGACCCGTATATGGAGACAGATGATTGAACTCTATCACATTTAGTAGCATGTAATCCACTATAAAGATACAAATTCATGGGAGACAAGGCTGTCTTTTTGAGTTCTAGGGGCAGCTACTTAATCACGCAAGTTGAGTGAAGGACCCTTATTCTTAAATTAATACCATACCCATTTTGTAAAGAATAGTGAGCCACACCTAATAGAGCACTAGGGTGCCCTTAAGATTATTTTGCTGCAGGATTCATGGAAAGTATGACGCCGATTCTCACAAACTTCTGTAACAGTCGCAAGCAAGAATACAAGCAGCTGTGTGTAATGCCTCAGATATGTTCAGAAACAAATGGACTTATTATTCAAAAGATATTAGTCAGGCCTCCTCAGACCATCAGTCTCTTTAACATCAGAGAAACTACTTCATCTAATAATAACACACACACACTGTACATATATTTAGCACTTACAGATCAGTAAGGAGTTCCATATAGTGGTTCTGAAAGGCCTTAAAAATGGGGATGGAACACTAAATATGAAGAGATTAAAAAAAAATTCTGCCACATTCTTAAAACTGGATTATTTATTGTCATTTAAATATAAATTACTATTATTTGCTTACGGTTTGATTTAACATATATGTAAATACTCACTCAAACAGGAAAAAATGCATGGATAGTCACTAACACACACACACACACAGTGTGCTATTTGTTATCAATTTCCCTTTGAAACAAACCATTTTATAAAAAAAAGGTTATTTTAAAGTGGAAATCCAATCACTTTTTTTTTCCAGCAAAGGACTGATGCAGGGGGTCTCCGGACTACGAACCCCATTAATTTGAGCTCCAGGACTCCCTGCTTCCGGAGATAGAGACCTCCATAGTAGGTGCCGATAGCCGCACTGCTCGGCTACCAGGGATCACGTAATATCGGAGTTTCGAAGCTCCCGCGCCCTGCGGGCCAGTAGGAAGCCGTGATGTCATCAGGTTCGGCTTCTTATTGGCCCACGTGAAACGGGAGCTTTAAACTTTAAAGCTCCGCTTGCTCAGCCGAAGCGGATACCGGCACCCCCTACGGAGGTCTGTATCTCTGGAGGCAAGTGGTCCCCAGAGCTGAAATGAATGGGTCTCAGCTACAGAGACCCCCCGGCTTCACCCCTGAGTAAAAACAAATATAAATAAAAATACATATTAAAAAAAAAAAAGGCGCTCAAATTGCTTCTTTATGGATAATATTTTTGGACCAACTCATTCTCGTTGAAAATCATATAACGTAATGAATCACCTTAACACATCGGGGCAGATCCATCCATGTATTGACTTGAATGGAAGTTATAGACAGATGGGATGTGCTAACCCGTACAGTCACTCGATGAGTCTGCCACATAGGTCATTAGCAGGTCAATGGCTTTTCTGCTTCTCTGCAATGCCCGCTCCCTGCCTGCTCATTCTCCAGAACAACCAATCGTTCAGCGCTTCCCCACGATACGCTTTTCTGGATGCATTCTCAAAGTACAAACACCTCAGTGCAAAAGTGCCGTGTTACTCAGCACTGCACTATAATGCGGCACGTTCAGTTTCAGGATGCCCGCCCCTCCCCCGATTGTGAAATTTTGCTTTCACTACTAAATATTTTAAGGTTCATTCGGTGGTCCACGTGGCCAAATAAAGTGGCGCTACTGTGCTGGGTTAGGAAGTGGAACTGTAAGTAAAAGGAACTAAATCAAAACAAATCAGTGGTAGTCCAGGTGAAAAAAGAGAAAGTAATGATACTCTGATACTCTGATACTCTGGCTGTGCAAACCTGAGTAGTGGCACGTCGTAACCTTTGACCTATTGGTTATTCCTCCGCAAAGCGCTCACTTGCAATAAAGGAGTTGCTTTGTGGTAAGAACACTGATTTGATGTGGGTGGACCCAGTGTCAACAGCCCAAGATACCTAAAGTCAGGGGTTCTCAACCGGAGTCCTCAGACCCGCACTCCCCCCCTCCCCCCCAAGCAGGTTAGGTTTTAAAGATAACCCTGCTTCAGCGCTGGTGGCTCAAAGACTGAGCCACTGATTGAGCCACCTGTGCTGAAGCAGGGACTGATTGAGCTGTTGGGGGGACTTGAGGACTGGAGTAGAGAGCCCCTGCCTTACGTAAATCACATAATGTCCCTGTCTCCGATACCACAATTAGATTGTAAGCTTTAATTTTGGACAGGGGACCCACTGTGCCTTCAAAATGCTACGTACAGCGCTGCTCACACCGACAGTGCTTTATTATAAACAAAAAATGGGATTATTATTGCTAATGTGTTTGCCGGCCACACCAGCGGTGGCAACGGATTTAATGAAATGTCCATGAAAAATAGAAAAAAGTTGACTTCTCCGGGAAATAAATCTATTCCCCCCCCCCCCTCCCCCTTTCCCTCCCCCAAGATTTATACATTTGGATCCAAACTCCCAAACTCACAGTGTGCGAAGAAAAATGGGGACAGCACGGGTGAAGTTGGGATTGATTTACTTCATTAGCTGGGATTACAAGTTTAATTTACAAACCAGAGGTCAACATTTCTCATTAACAAGGGGGCCACGAATGACTGCAGGGCTCAGTTCAAGAGGAGACCACTCTTATTACTAACTACACATTTCAATCTGTCTTTGATGTTTCTCCTTTTACCCTCCTGCCTTTTATTTTTTTGGCAGAGGACCTGATTTTAATTGTAGCTATACAACATAGCTGGGTTTGCCTTAGAGCCAGCCTCCAACATCTGCAGTAAGTGCAGCTTTACTGATATTGGGTGCAGTCCACGGCCCGGGGCTGGTTTTAATGGATCCCCTTTTCATACAAGGCTGGGATTGTTTTCCACGTGATTCTTGTTAATTTAGCTGCAGGACAGGGAACATCAGTTTTCCCTGAGAGTTTCTGATCTATAATCTTAAACCGAGCAAAGAAAAATGCACCGAGAGGAAGGGACGGTGGTCTTCCTGCTAATGACGACCAGTAGCCAATAAAGTGTCTTTCTGCAGAATGCTAAATGGAAGAAGAATGCTCAATGTCAAATGGTCTTTTAATGTCTCAGAGTTTCTTCTTCTGAGGACTCTATTTTCATTTGTCAGGCAGGGGAAGAAAAAAACCAACGTATATCTGAAAGCCTCCACGGTCTCTCTAGGCAATGCTGTGTGTTAAAAGGAATCACTACAAAGGATATTAAACATTTACATCTCGTATCGCAAATCACTGGGGTTTAACCACTGAAAATTGCGCAGCAAATGCCATGGAACTAAAATGTTTACAAACAACTACAGTATTTGGGGAAGAGAAAAAATACCATGCGGCATCAGGTGATGTCGAGGCGATAATGAATAGGATACTGTGGTTCAGGAGTGGCCAACTCCAGCCCTCAAGACCGCCAAACAGGTCAGGTTTTTCAAGATATCCCTGCTTCAGCACAGATGGCTTAATCAGTCCCTGCTTCAGCACAGGTGGCTCAATCAGTGGCTAGACAGAGCCACCTGTGCTGAAGCAGGGATGTCCTGAAAACCTGGCCTGTTGGTGGCCCTTGAACACAGGAGTTGGCCCCCTCCCGCTGCTGTTAATTGACAGTTTTCAAAGACCACCAATGAAATGACGGTAAAGGTCTCTACAAATGAGCCCAGCTTCAGCCAGTGTGCGCTGACCTTCCAACGGCCAAAATAAGGGCTTTTAATAACTGGTTCCTACTACTTTCCCTTTTCCCTCCCCCCTCATACCCGCGATATATATAATAACTGGTTTAGCCTGTTCTTCAAAGTCATCCTAATATCGCATAAAAATTAAAAACACCTTGCTGCATATATTTCACTGATCTTATTGGTACAAGTGACATCTCTGTGTTCCAAAGAACATGATCACCTTCAGACTAGCTTCAAGCTTTGTAGTCACAAAAGGTGCTTTTGCTTTAGCGGCGTTTTGCCTTTCTGCAGACCCTGGCATGTTCCGCCCCTGTGTCACAGAAGGAGAGAATGGCAGTGCCTATTGTTAACGGTCACCAAGCCACTAAGAACAGATCATCTTTCAGGTCACATATTCCCAAACAGAGAGGGCTGTTTATATGCACCATTATCTAAAATCAGGCAGTAAATAAAAATGCCACTTGTGGATCCATGTGTTTGTCTCAGATAGGTCTGCCACCCTGTCTTTCCCCATTATCACGTAGCAAACAGTGCTTCCGCCTCAGCCAGGGATTCTGGGTAGCGTTGCCAGGTGTCCAGTATTGAACTGGACTGTCCTGTATTTGGACACTCCTATCCAGTACAAAGTAAGAGCTAATACTGGACATGTATGTGTCCGGTATTACCTCTCTGGACATAGTGACCCGACAGGCTTGGGGGGGGGAGGGGGAGGGGCACGGGATTTCCCCGAGCAGGGAGACAGCAGGGCTGCTGCTAGGGGGCTGGGCAGCTTCCTCCATCCTGATTAGCTGCATTACCCAGCAGCAGCCAATCAGAGGAGGTGTCAGGAGCCTGGGGATAGGGCCAAGGAGAGGAGAAAACAGCATGGAGCGGATAGAGGTGAGAGGGTTGTGTGTGTGTGTGTGTGTGTGTGTTTTTATTCCAGGAAATAAAGCAGTCAGATCGATGCCAACTTTTGCCTAAATCTCTCAAAAAAAATTTTAACAGAACATTTTTGGCCTCCGATTTTTTTTCTTCCAACACTGTCGTGATTGAATGTTATTTACGCGCGTTTCAGTGCGCGGGGAGTCGATCGCAATGTTTCATTTTCCTTGTCTTGCCCCCTGGCAGCAAATTGGGAGCCGTGAAATCAGCCCACACCCTGAATATTAGTTTGGCTCTGGAGGTAAAAAGGACTCCTCTTTTCTGGCGAAATTGTAACTGATCCGCTCGCTGGCGTTTTCAAAGCTCCCTTGTTTGCTCTGGGCTCTGTAGCACAAACTGAGACACGGCTACAAAGTCTCCTTTTGGCTATCGGTTTCATTTCTTTTGGCAGTGCAGGTCAAGCCACAGGCCGTGGCACAGCCACCTTTTCATAACCCGTCAGCACCTTTTCCTCGTCTTATCTACATGGGGAGCGTTGGGGACCTTCAGCTTGGAACAGGGGGATTATCTCCCATTCTAGACATCTTTGAAAGGTTATTATTCCAGGCTAATTTCGAGTTGGCAATGAAATGAAGGCTCGTCTTTGTGAGGGATTAATTAAAAAAAAAAACACACGCACAAAAAAACAAAACAGGATTTGATGTCAGTGGGAAATAACCAGCGTGGGACCCATAATGGGGCCTTCTGCTGCTGGCCACTGCCTGAAGCCAATTTCTTAGGAGATGAAAACTCTGACAAACCCTTCAGTTAAGCTGAAAGAAGGCAGCAGTCCAGTAACACCCATTGGCCCTGCAGGCATCCTGTGACCCCTTTAGAAAAGTCACATTCACTTTGCTCTTGAGAAAGGGAAAAAAAAAAAAATAATAATGCTCGGGGCGTTTTCTTTTAAACCATGTGAAATAAGGAAATGTGAGGATGTGAAAATGAAGTGAAAAAAAAAAAAAGTTCGAATTCATTTCCTCCCGTTGCAGCGGCTTAAAAAGCCAAACTCGTTCATTTAAAAAGTGTGTGTAAAAACCTGAGACATTCACCAGCAGGCAAGGGCTAGGAAACAGCTCAGGGTGACGATATATGTAAATATGTAAAATAATCTGTTGGAAATCATCGCTTGGGCTGGAGAGGATGCTCTACCCTTATCCCAGCATATCCCTCGATAAAGAGAGAGAGGCAAAAATAGCCCTGGCTATGTGTGTGTCTGTGTCTGTGTATGTATACAGTATATATATTTATAGTAACAGCGTCGGAGTACGTTGGGTTGGACTGTCAAACATTAATATGAATGTAACTTAGCTCTATGAGGGTGCACGCAGAATGGACCTCAGCCACTAGACGTCCTAAAGTGGATATAGGAAAAAGATGACCACAGCGTCCGATTGTCGAAAACATGATATTTTATTCACTCCATCAAAGTGCCTGGTTTTGTTCTTTGTTGTACTTTGATGGAATGCATAAAATATTCTGTTTCTCTACAATTGGAGTGCTGTGTTGACATATTTTGATATATACATATATAAATATGGTTGTGCTTGTTGTGTTCATTTTTGATGAACGAAAGAGTTTATGCGTATATGTCAATTTATTTTTATACGTTTTTTAAATCTCAGATGTATTTTGGAATCTGCTCAACTAAATAGATCCATCACTAAGGGCGGGGGGGAGGGGAGATACACAGAAGGAACTCATCTTCAGTAATCTGTTCATTGTTTTGCGGGCAGGGAGAAGCACTGTGTGTCTGTGTGTCTGGGTGTGTCTGTATGTGTGTGTGTCTTTGTGTGTGTCTGCGTGTGTCAGTCTGTGTGTACAGCAAGGGATACTGTCTGTGCACAGCAATAGGTGTCTGCGTTGTCTAGGAAGGGAGTAATGTGTCTGTAGAGAACAATATGTATGTGCACGGCCGGATTAACACTTGGCAAGGCCCTAAACAATGATAGAGATGAGCCCCCTATATATTAAATATATATATATATATATATATATATATATATATATATACAGTGTTCGACAAACCTATACATTTGCACGCCCAGGGTGAGTGGATTTAACATCGTGGCGAGCTCCTATTGGCCCAAGCAGCACACGTGTGGTACTAGGTGGCGAGTAGATTTTTTTGTTCGGCGAGTAGATTTTTTTGTGATTTGCCAACCACTGTTATATATATATATATATATATATATATATATATATATATATATATATATATATATATATATATATATATATATATATATATATATATATATATATTGGGCAGGTTAACTACCGTAAACTGTTGGGAGTGCTCCTCACAATGGAAAGATGGCGTGAGTCCATTTCTAGAACTTAAACACAACAGGGACCGTGGATATGAAGTCAAAGGAAAGAAATAACTAAACCAGGGGTAGTCTACAGTAGGCTACAGTTATGACCAGTCTTTATCCAGTCTCTTTGGATAATATCCATAATATATCTCCCCATACTTATTTGAGGAGTTGTCCAAGGCCAGAGCGTGAATTTTCTCAGCCTAGAAAACACGTGAGATTTCGTAGTGGATCAGACACAATGGACCACATCCAAGTTTATGCTTGCGAAATTATGCAGGACAGCCGAGCGCTCATGCTTAGAGAGTTGGTGACGTCACTGCTCCCAAGCATGAGCGCGCTCAGCGGCAGCGTGGCCGCAGCCTTAGACAACAACTGAAATAAGTATGGGGAGATATATTCTGGATATTACCCAAAGAGACTGGATAAAGAATGAATGTGTTCGAAAGCAAACACAAGTCAGCGACATCATAACAAAGGTGAAAAATGACCATCGTTGCACAAAGATGGTATTTGATTGGATTCCAAGTGATCTCAAAATACCAAGACGACGACCAAAAGTAAGATAGGAGAGAAGAGAGGCTTGTAAGGCCGTGATTATACAGAAAACTGCGCACGGCGCCGTGCGCCTGAAACACAACATAAAAAAAAAAACAGCAGCAGTTATTCCTGTTGCGGAACTGCAGGGCGGATGTCTCCTGGCGCGATCCTCAGATTTCTTCTTGGCTGTCGACGCCACATCACATGAGCGGTTCCAGCCAATGAGGGCGAACCGCTCACGGCCACGCCTCTCTGTCTCCGCTTTGCAGGTTCCCTGGTATAATCAAGATGCCGCTCGGCGGCAGCGTGAGGGTGACGTCACAGGATCGCGCTGCCGCTCAGCGGCATCTGGTATAATCGAGCCCTAACCGCAGTAACCGTAAGATCATTGGGGAGGACGTTATCCAGCAGTGCATCGCCAAGGGCTGAGATGTTTATCTATGCATATTTTTACACACACATATATAGATGTGTGTGTGTGTATATATATATATATATATATATATATATATATATATATATACATACTGTTTCTATTATTTCACTTCCTACACTGATTAAGAATTAGTGTACCTGACATAACGTAACCCATACAGACCATGAGCACAAAAAGATAGAAAACAAATATCAGATACTAAAATACTACACATTGTAACCTTCCTTCTGGCCTTCCTGCCTCCCACCTGTCTCCCCTACAATCTATCCTAAATGCTGCTGCAAGAATCACTTTAATATCTCATAAATCTGTCTCTGCGTCTCTCCTGCTGAAATCCTTCTCCTGGCTACCTATTAAATCCCATATTACTTACAAAATTCTCTTCCTCACTTTTAAGGTTATACACTCCCCTACCTCTCCTTACATCTCAGCCCTAATATCTCGCTATACACCTGCTGGCTCTTGTGATCTGCTCATGGATGTCTTCTGTCTGCCCCCTTTGTACGTAAAGCCTTCTCCCACCTAAAACCTTTCTCACTGACTGCCCCACACACCTGGAATGCCCTTCCCCTCAATATCCGACTGGCACCCTCTCTATCCACCTTTACAACCTTTCTTAAAACACACCTCCTTAACGAAGCATATGGGTAACTCTGCTGGCTGATACTATATATCTCACATGCACTGACCTTGGCCCCCTGCAGACGCACTTCTCAGAACACCCTCCTACTGTCTCTGTAAGTTCTCCCTACTTACCACTTAGATTGTAAGCTCTTCGGGGCAGGGACTCCTTATCCTACTTTTATGTCTGAAGCGCTTATTCCCACTGTGTGTTATATTATTATGTCACGTGTATTACTGCTATAAAGCGCTGAGTACATGGATTGTGCTATATAAATATATACATACATACATACTATATATACATACCATACCGGAGGTGCCGTGGAATTAAAGTACCAACGTAAAACTGACTCAGAGTTCAACATATATTTAATAGCTTCAGAGAGCGTATGCCTGGAAGCATTGGGAGAGCCCTAGAGGACATGGGGGGACTACAAAGGGGGCTCAGGGTGACAGGAGTGACCCCAAAAGTGGGCGTGAAAAGGGATGATATAGAGTGACAAATAGATAAAGAGATGGAGTCAGAAAGTGAGAGATGGAAAGAAATTGCTCAATTTCAAGTTTCAATAACCCAATTAATATATCCCACTATATGCCATCCTTATTCCATTACAGTATATGGGACTTTTTGGTGGTCCCAACTTCCACATCATGGTCATCTTTTTTGTGCACCAAATGTAGGATGGGGACCCAGACACAACATCACTGCATTTGGGGCCAGCATGGCTGGTGACAGGGAACACCCCACAATTATAATGCAGATAGGGGGAAACGTACAAATACAGCTCTCTTTTACGAGCCGTGCATATAACAGGCATCAGAAGTCTCACTCATTCGGTTCTCAGAGACTTTTTGGAGGCACCACTGTTAGAAATCAGATACAAATGAAATGTTATTGGCTCAGAAACTTCAATCTCATTCTGAATCTTTGTGTTGAAGTCCCCTCCAGCTGCAAGGGAGGCTTAACAGATAGGAAAGAGTGTTATCTATCAACATTTTGCTCCAATAATGACCGGAGGGATGACTGGAAATAAAGGCAGTTTTAAATATATTTCTAATTTTCTATGAATATATATTGGACAGAGTGATGTTTATGCTTAAACTCTCAGCCACAAAGGAGCCAGAACAATGAGCAGGAATTAGGAGACAAATATCAGAGGACGATCTTCCCAAGCTATTTGAGAAGAACGTCTGTTTATTCTACTGTGATTATGCTACAATATCTTCTCTGGGTTAAAGGATTGGCCTTGAAATGAAAGAGTGATCTGAATGTGCTTTTTATTATACCCACCCATTATTTTATAATAATAAATAAATGCCTATTATTCCTTGCTACTTTAATGGACTCGATAAAATCAAACCACATGGCCCAAGACATTTATTTTAACCAGATTCAGAGAAATGTTTAAGGTTTGTTAGCAGATTCAAAGAATGTTTTTTCAATGGACATTTCTTTTCCCCCACAGATTTTGGAAATGAAATATTTCTTTGAAGACTGCTCTGCCTTCAATTAGATAAAGAACATACCAGGGTATCGGCAGACATGAGACTTGGAAAGTGAAAAGTAAAAAAAAATGGAATTGTGTGTGTGTTTGTGGGGGCGGGGGGTGTATGTGTGTGTGTGTGTATGTGTGTGTGTGTGTGTGTGTGTGTGTGTGTGGTTGTATATGTGTGTGTGTGTGTGTGTGTGTATGTGTGTGTGTGGGGGTGTGTGGGTGGGTGTGGGTGTATGTGTGTGTGTTGGGGGGATGTCTTTATGACAGTGCAAGGTTTTCATATGCTCTGCTTTGCCAAGTTAAGTTAAGTTCTCAGCTCAAATATCTTTGGCTCCGCTCCAGACTAAATGCCAGTTAGACAGGCCCGCCCGCTTACCCTTTCAAGGTAGATATCAACAGTGGCTAGCACTAATCATTTACAAAGGTCATGATCGGAAGCTAGCCCGTAAGCAGTCATTTAAAATTCGATTGATCCCTATTTGTAGTCAGGAAAAGAAAATGGACATTTTCGGCTGTGTTGTAATTATGACCCTCGCAGGCAATTGTAAATAGATGTGCAAATCTAGATACCGGCGAATACCTCGGAGAAGGAATTATGAGTCTCCGCTAACATGAAAGTTGGAAAGGTTGAAAATAATTTTTAAAAAGGGCTTTTGTAAAAGGACATTTGTCTTATGAGGCAGGGAAAAAGGGTTTGTGTTTTTTAATTTTTAGAGTTTGCACTCCTTAGAGTACTCGCTGTACTGGAACAAAAGAATTGCGGAGCACCGTATGCTGACATGGGCCCGGTCATGTGGTAGATCCCGTGTTTTAGTAAATTCAATGGTAGGAAGGCAGCGGGCACTCAGGAAATTGAAGAAAAGATTTATTTATTGAGTGTACATATTCCTCCTACGCGTTTCAGTTCTAACTGGGACCGAAACGCGTAGGAGGAATATGTACACACACTAAAGAAACCTTTTCTTCCTATTTCTATTGAGGCTGAGCCATGCTCTCAAAGCTAAGCAAGGAGTCCCAGTCTTCAGAAAAGGACGGTGGGGTCTCTCGAGGGGTAAATCGCGGGCTGTTATTTGGGGAGATTGCTGATGACTGTTCTGTACATAGACGTTTCTTGTGGTGATTGAACAAACAGCCGTCTTTCCCCCTGCAGATCACTGCAGACCGGGGAACTCGGCTGCACGCGTCGCCAGCCTCGCAGGCGCGCGTGCAGCGCAGGCACTTGGGCCGTAGCCCTACAGAGGATTTCTAGGATCCTGCTTCATTACAGGATTAAGAAGGACTGAAGCTGAGCCCCCCTGTCTTCCCCCTGCAGATCACTGCCCCCCTGTCTTCCCCCTGCAGATCACTGCCCCCCTGTCTTCCCCCTGCAGATCACTGCCCCCCTGTCTTCCCCCTGCAGATCACTGCCCCCCTGTCTTCCCCCTGCAGATCACTGCCCCCCTGTCTTCCCCCTGCAGATCACTGCCCCCCTGTCTTCCCCCTGCAGATCACTGCCCCCCTGTCTTCCCCCTGCAGATCACTACCCCCCTGTCTTCCCCCTGCAGATCACTGCCCCCCTGTCTTCCCCCTGCAGATCACTGCCCCCCTGTCTTTCCCCTGCAGATCACTGCCCCCCTGTCTTCCCCCTGCAGATCACTACCCCCCTGTCTTCCCCCTGCAGATCACTGCCCCCCTGTCTTCCCCCTGCAGATCACTACCCCCCTGGTCTAAGACGACGTTGATACGAAAGTGAGATATACACAGTGTTGCAAATCAAAGGGTGGTGAAAATACGATGACCTTCCTTCGCTCAAGCATAAAAGTAACACAGTATTACTACAGGTGGTCCTCGCAATCCAACGTTTCATTTTACAACGAATGGCAAATCCGACGCTTTACAATGCCTCCCTTTGGGCCGTGTTTTGACGCCGGAATGCGTTATCCAACGCCTGAATGTGTTATCCAACGGTCACTGCCACTGATTAACATGGGACTCGCTTTACAACGGTTTCACTATCCAACGCTACTTGCAGAGCGGGTTCTGTTGGATAACCGAGGACTGCCTGTATAACTATAAGTCATTCACATTGACAACTTTAATGATTGAATATGAAAGCTATGGTTTTAATTAATTTAGATAGGAATCAGGGGGTCTCCGGAGCTCCACTGCATTCATTTCAGCTTCGGTGACCCCCTGCTTCCCGACTTACTTGCCTGGGAAGGTGCCGTCAGTACAGTCTCCTCCAGGGGAAACAAAATGGAGGTTAAAGTCTCCTGCGTCATGCAGGCCAAGATGAAGCTGTAACATCATTCATCGTGGCTTCCTATTGGCTGGAAGGTACCAGCGGTATCTTCTCCGGAACGTATCTTGGGGAGTAGGTGGTTCCTGGAGTTAAAATATACACGGTTCCGCTCCGGAGACATCCTGCTTCCTAGATATATTAAAAGAAGGGTGTTTAAAGCAGCAATACAATAAGTAGGGGGTCCCTGGAGATGAACCTCATTCATTTCAGCTCCGGGGAC
Source organism: Ascaphus truei (assembly GCF_040206685.1). Classification (NCBI taxonomy): domain Eukaryota; kingdom Metazoa; phylum Chordata; class Amphibia; order Anura; family Ascaphidae; genus Ascaphus; species Ascaphus truei. Next base: position 6,183,142 of record NC_134501.1, read on the forward strand.
CCCCTGCTTTCAGAGATACTTACCTCTAGCGGGTGTCGGGATCTCTGTGGAGTTTAAAGGTCCTGGTCATGCGGGCCAATCGGAAGCCGCTCCGGATGACGTTGCAGCTTCCTATTGGCCCGCGTGACATTTAAACGCCACCATTTCGTTAGGCACACCAGTTCCCTCTCTAGCTTCATAGATACGGGACCCCGTACGGAGGTAAGTATTTCTGGAAAAAGGGGATCCGTAGTGCTGAAATTAGCACAGAATTTGATTTATAGTATTGTGTAATGATTGGTTAAGTTCATTTATTTAAAATTATTGGTAATAATATGATCCATTATCTAAGCCCCAAAAAAAGTATTATTTTCTGTAAGTAATTTTTTTCAGTTTGATCATAATGTGTATAAATCATAGAATGTTCTATAAATTGAACCTAAGGATAACAGATTGGAGCATTTGCTCTAATCTTCCACATAAATAGGTTGTCAGTCTATATAAGGGGTGGGGAACTCCAGTCCTAAAGGACCAGCAACAGGTCAGGTTTTCAGGATATCCCTGCTTCAGCACAGGTGGCTCAGTCGAATGCTGCGGAAAATAGTGACAATGTTTTATTTCCGCAGGAGTTTCTGTAAAGCAAACCTCCCAAGAGGAATAAACAGGTATTAGATCTTCTGGGATCCGTAAGGGACATTTATCCAAACACACCATTGTAATGTATCTGCACAAAGCAGTTGAAAATGATGTGTGTTAAGCAAGGCACAGCCAGATCTAAAAGCAGTTCTCATCTGTTTTCCAGGGATTCAGGAGTTTAGTTGCCATAACATAGTATTTTCTAAAAGACAATCTACAGGTTTCTAATTGTATTAGGCAGCGACGTTAGAGATGTACAAAACTTTGACCAAAGTTGCAAACGGGGCTATATTTACCCTCCAGCTGCGGAACAAATGCTACCTTGTCTGCAAGTGATTCGCAAGTGATTTGCCAAAGCATTAAGGCAATGTGCCTGCCAATGTCGCTTAATATGCTTCTTTGCAAAATGTGAATCGGTAATAGAACTCCCTTGCTACAGCCTACATTTAAACAGGGTGGTGCATAGCTATGTATATTGGGAAGGCCACAAGAAACAAGAGCACGCTTCCTATGGTATTGAGAGTAATCCTGCTCGTCGCCTGTGCTCTATCCATAACTGTGTCCTTTCCCCTCACTGCCCCTTACCTGTGGGACTCGCTCACACTCAGTATACGCCAAGCACCTTCTCTCCCTCACTGCCCCTTACCTGTGGGACTCCCTCACACTCAGTATATGCCCAGCACCTTCTCTCCCCTTACCTGTGGGACTCCCTCACACTCAGTATACGCCCAGCACCTTCTCTCCCCTTACCTGTGGGATTCCCTCACACTTCGTATACGCCAAGCACCTTCTCTCCCCTTACCTGTGGGACTCGCTCACACTCAGTATACGCCAAGCACCTTCTCTCCCTCACTGCCCCTTACCTGTGGGACTCCCTCACACTCAGTATATGCCCAGCACCTTCTCTCCCCTTACCTGTGGAACTCCCTCATACTCAGTATACACCCAGCACCTTCTCTCCCCTTACCTGTGGAACTCCCTCACACTCAGTATACACCCAGCACCTTCTCTCCTCCCCTTACCTGTGGAACTCCCTCACACTCAGTATATGCCGAGCACCTTCTCTCCCCTTACCTGTGGGACTCCCTCACACTCAGTATACACCCAGCACCTTCTCTCCCCTTACCTGTGGAACTCCCTCACACTCAGTATACACCCAGCACCTTCTCTCCCCTTACCTGTGGAACTCCCTCACACTCAGTATATGCCCAGCACCTTCTCTCCCCTTACCTGTGGGACTCCCTCACACTCAGTATACGCCCAGCACCTTCTCTCCCCTTACCTGTGAGACTCCCTCACACTCAGTATATGCCCAGCACCTTCTCTCCCCTTACCTGTGGAACTCCCTCACACTCAGTATACACCCAGCACCTTCTCTCCCCTTACCTGTGGGACTCCCTCACACTCAGTATACGCCAAGCACCTTCTCTCCCACACTGCCCCTTACCTGTGGGACTCCCTCATCCTCAGTATACTCGGAGCACCTTCTCTTCCCTACCTGTGGGACTCCCTCACACTCAGTATACGCCAAGTACCTTCTCTTCCACACTGCCCCTTACCTGTGGGACTCCCTCACCCTCAGTATACGCCGAGCACCTTCTCTCCCCTTACCTGTGGGACTCCCTCACACTCAGTATACGCCAAGCACCTTCTCTCCCCTTACCTGTGGGACTCCCTCTCACTGAGTATACGCCCAGCACCTTCTCTCCCCTTACCTGTGGAACTCCCTCACTGCCCCTTACCTGTGGGACTACCTCACACTCAGTATACGCCAAGCACCTTCTCTCCCCTTACCTGTGGGACTCCCTCTCACTGAGTATACGCCCAGCACCTTCTCTCCCCTTACCTGTGGAACTCCCTCACTGCCCCTTACCTGTGGGACTCCCTCACACTCAGTATACGCCCAGCGAACCAAAGGTTTTTTAGGTTTTTTTTTAGGAACCCTGGTTGAAAAACAGTGTCAAGTTATGTGTGTGTATACTAAAGCAAACTGTGGGGCGCGCCCCCCATGGGCGGGAGATTTTTCTAGGGGGGGGGGGAGCGCAGCGGTTTCAGAGGTCCCGCGCCCTTCCCCGAGGCATTTAAATTAAGTGCCGGGGGATCGCGTGAGGCCTCTGCAACAATAAAACTTACTGGGATTCAGACGCTGGGACATCTCCATGGCAACCTGATGTCACATGACCCCCAGAGCATCATTTGATGCAGCTGCAAGGCAGGAGGAGGGGTAAGCTCCAGACAGGCCAGACAGGGGGGCGCAGCAGTAAAAGTCTGCGCTCCCCTGTACTAAAGTATCAAGCCTATTGTGCTTAATACACAGAAAAGAGACTGAAGTTCCCCTAAAAGCTTTATAACAGGACGGTGCTTTTGAAGTGTGCTTGTTCAGAAAGTTATGATTTGCCCCACTGAGCTCCCAGTCTAATTGAATCATGTTTGTATTCTGAAATGGAGAAGTTTGTGACATATGACACAGACGTCTGATAATTAAATGAAATATTAAATACTTGCATGTTGGTATGAATAATATTACAGCTGCCAGAGCTCTTGGAGCTGAAACAAAACTGGAGTAGGTAACAGAACACAAACTACAAGATAGTAAGATCTTTAGGGAAAGGAAATGCCACAGGCTGTTTTCGTGGGGAAACTTAGGGACTCGAAGTCCAGACACCTTCTTTATCGGTTCCAGCATCTTCAGCAAGAAATTCCATATGGCACTTAAGAAATGATTAGAAATGGGCGTGGAATACTACCTGGCAATGGATAAAATGTATTTTGCCTACCTCAATTCTTCATTTAAAGATGAATGTATAATTGTAGCTTAGATATAAATTTATTTTTCTTTGCTTTGGGTCCAAGTCCCATTTTATGCGACAAGAATGCCACTGGAAATAACTGCTTAAAGCAGCAATCCTCCATGATGAATCCCCCGTTTTATTTACTGGATTGGAAGTGGTCCTATGGAGCTGATCCGCGCTATTTCCAGCTCTGGAATCCCCCAGGGACCCCCAAGATGACTTCAACAGGAAGTTATCGGTATCACTTCCTGGTTTTTAAATGCCCATCCAATAGGAAGCTGCAACAGATGACGTTGCGGCTTCCTATTGGACCTGAGATTTGGGGGCCATTTTGTTTCCCCTGGATGGAGATTTAAAGCCAGTATCTTCACTGGTAATTATCTCGGTAACTGGGGGAGCTGAAAATAACACTGTGCTCTTCCCTGTAACAAAATGGGGGAGGGGGGTAAGAGAAAAGACGAATAGGGAGGATTGCTCCTATACTGTTATAAATAATATAATGCAATATGTTAAAAGTAAGTTTGCATAATCTAATATTTAAGAAAATATTTTATTTTTAATATATTTTTACTTGAATATTTGTGCCATCTAAAGTTGCCAAATATTTGCGTAACGCATCATCCTCATTGTGCAGCAAATAAAAACACCGCTTGTGAGCACATTCACACGTCTCAGACCGGTCTGCAGCCCTGCCCTTTCCCATTATCTCTTAGCATACAGTGTTACACTGCAGCCAGGGATTCTGGGTAATGACATGTGTAACCCCTTTTGGGATTACTAGGGCCTTAAGGCAGGGGTGCGCAAACTTGCACACTGCGTCACCTTTTGCTTCATGTCCATTTTAACATGGGACCCCTTATAAGCTTACGCCTGCCGCATTACACAGCTTTTCAGCACATCCTGGGTTACAGAAGTGCATGACCGGTAACCCTACTCACAGACAGCTGTTTTGACCTTTTGTGCCTCATCACAGTGAGGCTGGTTATACTGACTTTCCAATCTATAGTTGGAATCGGTTTCAGCCACACATGATATAAGTTACAGTCGGTGAACAGGTGACAGAGTATCGTCGTTGTGTAACTCTGTGGTGCAGAGCAATCGTTTACAGGAAGGGTTAAGCAAATATCACCATTGTCTGACCCTCTCCTGAAAGACATTGGATGCAACGTGTCTTGAGCTCCAAACCATGTTGAGAATGAAAAATTATAGGGATGAACTGAGATCACTCTTGATCAGTCCCTACAGGCTAACAAATGTCATAAACAGAAAGCCACAATTCATCAGATAAGGTCTCTGATGATAATGCAGAGACAAAGAGAGATAATTTGGCATCAGATGTTGAGTGAAGCTAGCTTGATTAACACATGGGTTTACAATTGGGCAACTGCTCAAATTACCAGCAATAAATATTAGTATTTTACTCTTATAGAGGACCGACAGCACATTACAATAAAAACAATACAAAGGTGATCTCTGGCTCAATTAAAACAATGTAGAGAAAGTTAATAGGAAGCTGTAGAGGTGGGCAAATTGTTTCTTCAAAGTCCTCGCCATCCGCACACTGATGAGACCCAAAAGGCCAAATTAGCTATCTGTGAGGAGGGTTGCTGGCTCTGCACTTCTTTAACCCAGGCTGTGGCGAGAAGCTGTGTAATGCAGCAGGCATAATCCTATAGAGCTCCATGTTACAATGGATAAGAATTCAAATGTGACATTGTGTGCTCATTTGCATGTCATTTCCCAGAATCCCTCGCTGCAGGGGAAGCCATGTATGCTAAGAGATAATGGGGAAGGGCAGGGCCGCAGACCTGTCTGAGACGTGTGACTGTGCTCACAAGCGATATTTTTATTTCTACAAAATTGCAATTTGCAGCAATAATTATTTTTTTTGCATTATCAAAAGGTTAAAAATAATATGCAGATTTTATTTTTTTAAATGTTCAATGAGGGAGGAGGGATAGGGGGAATAGAAAATTAGCCAAATATCAAAAACATTTTTTTTAATTAAAAAAATTAATAATTCTTGCTTACATTTTTGACACTGAAAGTCCCTCCAAAATAGTCCCTTTTTTTCTACAATTCGAAAAAAAGAAAACCTCAAAATACATTTTGACACTTTTGCCCGTATCTATTTAGGTGTAAATGGGTTTGACACTTCAACATTAATGCACCTGGGCTGGAAGTTCAAACAATTGTTACTTGTGTTACCCCCCTACTCAATATGATGAGAAGTCGGGTAAGAGTTTTAAACATCGCCTTCCCATGGAGCTTGCACGGACGAAATAAGAAGAACCCATCCTGATTTTAAATGCTTAGAAAATAAACCAACCCAATAAATATCTAAAACGGTTGACATTTATAGGTGTGTTTTCATTTACCTGTTCATATTTATATGTGTATTTATTAACCCTTTGGGCGCCTAGGACCAGGGGTGGGCAACTCCGGTCCTCAAGGGCCACCAACAGGTCAGGTTTTCAGGATATTCCTGCTTCAGCACAGGTGGCTCAATCAGTGGCTCAGTCAAAGACTGAGCCACTGATTGAACCATCTGTGCTGATGCATGGATATCCCGAAAACCTGACCTGTTGGTGGCCCTTGAGGACAGGTGTTGCCCACCCCTGCTATAGACGTAGCTATTGCATCAGTCATGGGGTCCTATGATGTAATAATCTTACTGCTCCTTCTTGTGGGGGGGGGGACGGAATAGGAGGAGTCTTCAGTGACAGAGCGATCACGATTGCCGGAGGGGCCTAGCACTGAAAGGGTTCATTTTTAGGCTGCCTGGCACAAAACCCCATTGGCCTCATTTGTACAGTGCTCAGCTCCACCGATATCCCAAACACAAGGATTCCTAGTACCTCAGAGTTAGATCAGAATAAACGATTAATAACGGAAATAATGAATGATCCAGTGAAAGATTGTGTGCAGTTGTACAGCTCAATAGATCTTGGCTGGAATTGCAAATTAAAATTCCGTTTCCCACAGAGAACTGCTTATTTCTGCAACTACTCAAAAAACTGTTATAGAAGTGTAGACCAGGTGATCAACTCCAGTCAACCCCCCTCCCCCAACAGGTCAGGTTTTCAGAATATCCCAGCTTCAGCACAGGTGGCTCTGATTTTACAGTGGTCTCCCTCTGCAAACCTCCTGCTCGTCACTCCTCTAATTATCATAAAGAAATTGTAAAAAGACAGTAACGACGCACAACAATCTCCAAATATCCCCCTAAAATTGCTCAGCCAATCAAAAGTTAGAAAATATCTAGAAACAAATGCAGACACTATTTTACAAAGCCCTACTTTTATTTTGATTTGGATTACAGATAAGAAGCGGTCACGTGGTTAAAAGGCAGCCATTTTACACTCCCGTCTCCTCTAACATGTATCGGATTGTAAACATAAAGTTAGTGTTTCATTTAAATGTTATCACAAAAATACTCAACTCCTTGCGGTTTCCTTCGAGAGAATATTTCTTGCATTCATCAATGTGAACAGGAAAGGAGGGAGGTTTAATGTATTTAAGGTGTTACTTAATAAGAGGGATTTATAACAAGGGATCAGACATGAAGTGAAAGGAAATACCCAAGCAGGCCCCGTTCTTACCTTTAATTAATGACCATCGCCGTTTAGCAAATTAGGAGAGAGAGGAGAGAGAGAAGAAAGAGAGAGGAGAGAGAGAGAGCACGCGAGCGAGGTCACTTACACAAATGGCAGCCGCAGATCACTAGGCACCACAGAGCTACGAGGCTGGAGGAGTAGATCATTCCTATAGATGGTAGGTCCGCTGCTCTCCTGGCCAAGTGCCCTGGCAGTGCCTTAGCAGCAGACCTACCACCTATAGGAATGATCTACTTCTCCAGCCTCTGAGCCTCTGATTGAGCAACCTGTGTTGAAGCTGTGATATCCTCAAAACTTTACCTGTTGGGGGGGCTTGAGGGCTGGAGTTGAGTACCCCTGCTGTACGTGAAGTGGCATAACGGAGCTGTGTGGATCTGGGCTGGAGGTATACAGATATGCCTTGTTACTCTTAGCTTGTTAAACATTAAATGCTCTTAATATTAACTGCAACTTCAAAAAGTGCTCACCCTAACTGAGAGGAGATAATACCAACGTGTTCAAATGACTGATTATAATGGATACATTCAATGCCACCGCTCAACACCTTCTCGACTCCTTTTAACATTTATTTCACTGTTGTAATTATGCTGAAGCTGAAGCCAGAAATTCACACCACTGACAATACTCCAGGAAATGCTACCAAAATAAACTTATCACCCTGCGCCTGCAGCCTTTATTTAATTGCGAATGCTGCAGTGCTTCTAATGATGCGGGGATGAGGGCGGGCATTCAAAACGGTTAAAAGGCTCAGATACATTGGACTCAACGATCCTGAAACGGGCGTAGGTTTATTTTCAGGCCTGGGGCCTTTGGAACAAGATATTCGACTAGGATGTGATGGGATTAACGAAGTCGGGAAAGTAGTTCGGAAGATGTCGCCGTGAAGAACTGAAAGTAAATGCTGGTGGTGAAAGGGACGCAAAGTCGGGTGTTGTTATACGCAAAGTCGGGTGTTATACGCAAAGTCGGGTGTTGTTATACGCAAAGTAGGGGTGTTGTTATACGCAAAGTAGGGGTGTTGTTATACGCAAAGTCGGGTGTTGTTATACGCAAAGTCGGGTGTTGTTATACGCAAAGTAGGGGTGTTGTTATACGCAAAGTCGGGTGTTGTTATACGCAAAGTCGGGTGTTGTTATACGCAAAGTCGGGTGTTGTTATACGCAAAGTCGGGTGTTGTTATACGCAAAGTCGGGTGTTGTTATACGCAAAGTCGGGTGTTGTTACATGCAAAGTCGGGTGTTGTTACATGCAAAGTCGGGTGTTGTTACACGCAAAGTTGGGTGTTGTTATACACAAAGTCGGGTGTTGTTATACACAAAGTTGGGTGTTGTTACACGCAAAGACACAAAAAAAAGTCTGAAATAACTTTTTAAAGCCGCAGTCCAAGCACTTGTTTTTTTAAGTTTTTTCTTTTTTAAACACAGGATTGGGGGGGGGGGGGGAGTCTCCGGACCTGAACCCGATTCATTTCAGCTCCGGGGACCCCTGCTTCAGGAGATACTTACCACCGTAGGGGTGCTGGTAGCCGCTCCGGCTGAGCTAGCTGGGGTTTAATCTTCCCGCGTCACGCGGGCCAACGGGAAGCCCAACCTGATGACATCACAGCTTCCTATTGGCCCGCAGGGCGCGGGTGCTTTGAGGCACCGCCATAACCATAATGTGAACCCTGGTTGCCGAGCGGAGTGGTCACCGGCACCCCCTTTGAAGGTATCACCGAAAGCAGGGGGCCCCTGCTACTTTAACCTGCCAAAATCAGTCTGTACCTACCACAAAAAATATCACAAAACCAATGGGGAAAAGCACCCGCATAACAGGAACTGCTTACAGAAATTTGTTTTGACACATTGCTCCATTGTTTTTCTCCAGTCCTCAAGGGCCACCAACAGGTCAGGTTTTCAGGCTGACTCAATCAGTCCCTGCTTCAGCACAGGTGGCTCACTGAGCCTCTGATTGTGACCCCTGTGCTGAAGCAGGGATATCCTTAAAACCAGACCTGTTGGGGGGCCTTGAGGACTGGAGTGGGCCACCCCTGCACTAAAGGGAATCTTACATTTGATGCAGATTGTTAGCCGGAAATGTTTACGCCACTTCAGCACGGACCGTTTTCATGGACGCACATACATGATAATACAGGTGACGCATAGCGACGCAGTGTGATACGTCATTTCTCCCTACCTCCTCCTACTGTCACCCCCTCCCCGCAATTCTCCATGGTGCAAAACTGGACACAAAGACCTCGATATATTAACGCAAGTTGAAAATGGCGCCATGTGCTTCCCTTTTGCTCCACATTTGCCTTGATACATCACCCCCTATATCTCCGCTGGTTGAAAAGCAGATTTAAACAACAGTAGGATTGCTTCATTCCCTGACAGATCAAGGGGACCGAATGATAGTCTGGGGACAAAACATTTCAAGTCATTTCTTCGGCTTTTTATTATATATTTTTTTTTCACTTCCCCAACAACAAGCAGTAAATTAGGGAGTCTTGCAAGCGCAATCCTGAAGTCATCCCAGCCTATTGATCAGAAATAATTTACATCTTCGAAAGCTGTGAATTCTTGCATTCTCACTCCATAAGGAAAATCTCAATGATTTATTCATTTCAAATAAAAAATAGAAGCTAGATGAGAAGAATTACTTCACAGGCGGCAGCTTTCTCAGGGCACTAGTGCGAGGCACTTCTTTCGCACCGCCCGCAGGCCTTTTATATGCAAGTCCCTCTAATTAACAAGGTGAACCGTGCAGCAGCTCTCTAATTAGTGAACATGACAAGCCAATGGAAATAAGACAGGCAGACCCGGTGTACTGATTCTGGTCAACACGCTGTTACATTTTGCCTGAGCGATGACAATTAAAGCACATTTTTTTACATATGACGTTACAATATTTGTAATTTTTTTTTTTTGTATTTTATTGAAAGTGATAAACACATACACTGTTAATGCAACACCCTCTGTAAGAAAATCCGGCGGCCTCTTTATTAATAATCGTAGTCATTTTGTTTTTATTTGGAATCTGTCAGTGCTAAAATGCAACACCAAATCCCTCCATAGTGTTTGGAATTGTGTAGAAATAATGAGAACTATTCTTGCTAGCAGTCTGCCAGGGTGCCCGGTGCTTTGTGTGCAGACATATTAAATGCATGTCCTTACAGCTGAAAGAAGCCATGCAGGTTTCATTTTTCCTTACAGGGTTAAAGCAGGCCGGCTCCAGAGCTGAACCTCATTCATTTCATCTCCGGGGACCCCCTCTTCCAGAGATACTTACCTCCGTACGAGTGCCGGTAACTCTGTGAAGTTTAAAGGTCCTGGTCACCTGAGCCAATTAAAAGCCACGCCGGATTACATCACAGCTTCCTATTGGCCCACGTGACAAGGGACATTTAAATGCCGCTATTTCGTTAGGCACACAAGTTCCCTGGCTGGATAGGTACTGGCACAGCTATGGAGGTATGTATCTTAGGAAGCAGTGGGTCCCCAGGAGCAGAAGGCAGCTCCCCCTTTATTAACAGAGTATACATCTGCGTCACCCCAAAGGCGAACGCCTGATGGGGCTCCCCAACAGCTGCTCTCTTCTGCACAGGACCAGCGTGCTAAGGGTTAACATCTGCTTGTACTTTGTGGAACGTCAACCCCACCCACTGGAATGTTAATGAGCCAAGAGGACACAAAGAACTTTGTATTCGCAGCTGTATTTCATCGGAACCCCTTGAGTGTACATTGGTGTCGCCCCAAAGGTGGACAGCCTTTGGCGCAGTCGAAGGGCAGCCAAAGGGTGTGAGCCGTTTGCTGATGTTTGGTGATATTTAAGCCTCTCTATTTATTTCAATCTGAAACTCACCAGCCCTTAACCCCTGTACCCATTTTTCCAACTCTATCTGTCCATGAAATATCTGTGAATTGACTGTATAACCATGTTCTGTTAATGTATCCATGTATTGTTATAACTCTGTGCCCAGGGCATACCTGAAAACGAGAGGTAACTCTCAATGTATTACTTCCTGGTAAAACTTTTTATAAATAAATAAAAAACTCTGCACGGTGTGAATACACCAGAGGCACAGCTGTGGGGGAGATTCCCATACTGTCAGCCACTCTACTCATGTTCGCTGTCGTAATCCTTCTGGGGGTCTCAATCTGTTTCCACAGGGTCCGTACCCCAGAAGCAGTGATTTCCTCCCACTGTTTATTTATTTCCCGGGCATCCCTGGGGATTCGAGGCAACGCATCAGCATCAATATTTTGTCGTCCGGGTCTGTATTTCAGGCTGGAATTGTATGTGGCCAATGCAGCTAGCCACTGGTGGCCAGTGGCTTCTAATTTAGCTAATGAAAAGATATAGGTCAGGGGTTGATATCCGTGAGCACCACGAACGTTGCTCCATACAGATAGTCATGTAGTTTGTCCACTATTAACCACATCAAAGCTAAGAATTTGCGCGTGTGCACAGAGTATTTCTTCTCGGAGGGTGCCAATCCCCGACTAATGCATGCTTCTGGCCAAAGCCGCTCAGGATACTCCCGATACAACACTGCCCCATACCCTTCCAAGCTTACATTCACATGTAGTATGGAAGGGTTTTGTGGGTCAGGGAACGCCAGCACTGGCGTGTTAGTGAGACAGTCTTTTATAGATTTGAAAGCCTCCTCGCACTTGGGAGACCACCTGCTTCCAAAAGGCTCATTCATCTTCAAATAGTCCTGATTAGTGGCACTGGCTGCCACACAGCGTCCCCCCTTCCCGAGCTTGTTTCCTGAGTTAGAGCGGAATCGGATGAATTGGTTAACTACCCGAGGTAGATTCTCCCGATTTTGGCAACGCCTGGTATAGTGGCCTCCGTCGCCACATCTGCAGCAGAAGTCGAACATGCTCCACTCCACATGCACTAAGTGAATGTTACGCCGGTGCTGCCCGCAGACCAGACCCGTCCCCTGAGCTGAAAGGGGAAGTGGTAATACACGCACCCGCAGCAAAGGGAGCGTGTCCGGAGTGTGGTATGAAGCGTTGCCAGGCCAGGTGTAGTAAGGTAGACAATACTTGCCGGTACCGGTTGTAGAGATAGAGTGATGAATGCCTTGCCGAGGTCAGCGAGTGGAGAGTGGAGATAGGTCGTAGTCCAAGCCGTGTTCAAGGGGTTACCAGAGTGAGCGTTGTCCAAGGAGTGCCGAGATCGAGAGCCAGAGGGGGTAGTCGTACGAGCTGCGTCAGAACCTGTGAAAACACAGAGAATCCAGAAGTACTTCCATACAGAGACTATGTCGAGCAAAGACTGAGAGCAGAGAGGAGCTAGATAAAGCAGGAAGGTCCAATTAGGAACGGAGGCGGGACAGGAAGAGCTACGGGGAGACACTGCAGATTGGTGCAGGCATAACAGGCCAGGTGAGTCTTGTTGGTAACCTGAGTATGCTCGTGCAGTGTGCGGGGGCGGAGCCTGAGGTCCGGGGGACGGGAAGAAGAGTGTGCAGACTGAGCGTGCTCCGTAACGTGTGTACACGCGTGAACCGAACCAGTGGATGGTGCAGGTGTGCGTGCAGGAGGGCGTGGGCACGCGCGGCGCTGTACAGAGGAATCGCCGAGGGGAGTGATCCCGCGACAGCGGCAGGGGCGGGGAGCCGTGGAGGCCGGTAAGGCAGGATTGTTTTGTGTGTCCAGGGGCTCCCTGCGGGGAGGGAGTGCTCTCTGTGAGGAGCGTGGAGAACGCCGATTCATGACAGTGAATGACTCGGAGTATTGGCCGTGGCAACTGAGTTACAGTAGAGCAAGATATTCAAACACTCCAGTTGCCATGTTCTCCCGCGCTGCTTTTCTCTAAGTGTTTTGCCTTGTTTTGTTTGTATAGCAGCTGACACATTTATCATTCTGGCTGCATTAAATTTATTATTTTTAAATAAGTTTGAAGCGGAGGGTCTCCGGAACTGACCCCGTTAATTTCAGCTACGGGGACCCTTGCTTCCGGAGATGCTGAGCTCCATAAGGGGTGCCAGGAGCCGCTCCAGCTGAGCTAGCTGGGGTTTAAAGTTTAAAGCTCCCGCATCACATGGGCCAATAGGAAAACGTACCAGATGACATCACGACTTCCTATTGGCCCGCAGGGCGCGGGAGCTTTAAAACTCTGCCAGCCGAGCAGAGCGGCTAACGGCACCCCCTACGGAGGTAAGTATCTCCGGAAGCAGGGGGGCCCCCGGAGCTTAAATGAATGGGGTTCAGTTCAAGAGAGCAATGAAATGTAAAAAAAGAAGCGGACGGGGGGGAAACGCCATGAATTTCCGCTTTAATTTACGGATATGAATTGGAAGCTCCCTAAACTAATCGGGGAACACAAGTAATTGATTAGTTTGCTGATAACATTAACTGACCACTTTTGATGTTTGACAGCAGAGATTTGCAACACCTTTAAATAAAACGTACATGCTTGAAAACAAAATATCCATGTCTATAATCTCCGATAAAGGAGAGAACGTTCATGGCGTGACTACATCTATATACTGTACATCTGGAAGCGTTTCATCAGCGTATGTAACAGAGAAGTGTAAAATGTTCACCCTCTCCCCTCCCATCTCCCCCAAATACAATTCCTTGCCAGGCATCTCGCCAATCCTCCAAGCACTAATAATGAAGGACAATGAATTAGTCTTAGGACGCGCATGCGCACGACTAAAGCACGTGACGTCATGCGCCTGTCGTCAAAGCGATCTGTGGCCTGCGATCCACAGCAACGGGGAGGCGTGCCGATGACATCACAGGAGCGGTTCGCCCTCATTGGCTGAACCGCTCCCGTCACCCAGCCGCTCTGAGACAAAATAAAACAAAATTGTCTCGAGAAAAAACAGCCGCGCCGTCGCTCACGTGCGCGCGCTCTATGGACGTTCGCAAACACTTAACGTGTTTCATCCCGACGCTCACACAGTTGTGGCGCGCGGTCACTCTAAGTAGGGACGCGGCCTTCGCTTTTGCAAGCGTTCAGCAAAATGTCGCCGAACCGGCGTGGGGGGTAAAACATGGTGGGTGCGGCCAACTTTTTTCCCCCCCGTCGGAAGATTTAAGCCCCATGCAAAACACATGTTGCGGGCCCATCTGACAGCACAGGGGTTAATAATTTGGGGCAGAAAAGTGCATTCTAATAGCTTTAACGGATCCCCCTTTTTTTTTTTTACTTAGACATGAAGGCTAAGCATGTAATCTGCGAGCAACTGAACTATGATCCGCCATATGTACAGTGGAACTATTCAGCAAACAAGCTGTCAGAAACACTTACTGTTTCCATAAGCGACTCAGGACTTTCCTGCACAAAATGCATTACGAGCGCGGAACACGATTATTATGAAATGGCAGCTGAGCTGCAATTGGAAGCACATGTTCAGCACAACGGAGAAACAAACGATGGAACGCAGAGACCTCTTACTTTACGGCTGTCACCACGAGGGGCGTTAAATGGGGAGCACCTACCATTCGGGGTCATGTTAACCCCTCATTGCACGGCACAGGTTCATTTACAGTAAGCCCCCCGTTTCAAATATTGTTTTAAAAAACAAATGACGGTTGCTTTTCCCTTTCATTCTCTTTATATACTTTATTTTTAAATACGTTTTTTATTCTCTTGTATAGCTGAGTACAGTGTGCACAGCGCTGTACATATTTCTTGTAGGCACAAGTCCCTGCCCTGTAGTGCAGAGCTGTCAAACATCTGCCCCGCCGTATCCTCCTGTCCGTCCCCCGCCGTATCCTCCTGTCCGTCCCCCGCCGTATCCTCCTGTCCGTCCCCCGCCGTATCCTCCTGTCCGTCCCCCGCCGTATCCTCCTGTCCGTCCCCCGCCGTATCCTCCTGTCCGTCCCCCACCGTATCCTCCTGTCCGGCCCGCAGTATCCTCCTGTCCGTCCCCCGCCGTATCCTCCTGTCCGCCCCGCTGTATCCTCCTGTCCGTCCCCCGCCGTATCCTCCTGTCCGCCCCGCTGTATCCTCCTGTCCGTCCCCCACCGTATCCTCCTGTCCGTCCCCCGCCGTATCCTCCTGTCCGCCCCGCCGTATCCTCCTGTCCGTCCCCCGCCGTATCCTCCTGTCCGTCCCCCGCCGTATCCTCCTGTCCGTCCCCCGCCGTATCCTCCTGTCCGCCCCGCCGTGTCCTCCTGTCCGCCCCGCCGTGTCCTCCTGTCCGTCCCCCACCGTATCCTCCTGTCCGGCCCGCTGTATCCTCCTGTCCGGCCCGCTGTATCCTCCTGTCCGTCCCCCACCGTATCCTCCTGTCCGTCCCCCACCGTATCCTCCTGTCCGCCCCGCCGTGTCCTCCTGTCCGGCCCGCCGTGTCCTCCTGTCCGTCCCCCGCCGTATCCTCCTGTCCGTCCCCCGCCGTATCCTCCTGTCCGCCCCGCCGTATCCTCCTGTCCGTCCCCCACCGTATCCTCCTGTCCGCCCCGCCGTATCCTCCTGTCCGTCCCCCGCCGTGTCCTCCTGTCCGCCCCGCCGTGTCCTCCTGTCCGCCCCGCCGTATCTTCCTGTCCGTCCCCCGCCGTATCCTCCTGTCCGCCCCGCCGTATCCTCCTGTCCGTCCCCCGCCGTATCCTCCTGTCCGTCCCCCGCCGTATCCTCCTGTCCGTCCCCCGCCGTATCCTCCTGTCCGTCCCCCGCCGTATCCTCCTGTCCGTCCCGCCGTATCCTCCTGTCCGCCCCGCCGTATCCTCCTGTCCGTCCCCCGCCGTATCCTCCTGTCCGTCCCCCGCCGTATCCTCCTGTCCGTCCCCCGCCGTATCCTCCTGTCCGTCCCCCGCCGTATCCTCCTGTCCGTCCCCCGCCGTATCCTCCTGTCCGTCCCCCGCCGTATCCTCCTGTCCGTCCCCCGCCGTGTCCTCCTGTCCGTCCCCCGCCGTATCTTCCTGTCCGCCCCGCCGTATCCTCCTGTCCGTCCCGCCGTATCCTCCTGTCCGCCCCGCCGTATCCTCCTGTCCGTCCCCCGCCGTATCCTCCTGTCCGCCCCCCGCCGTATCCTCCTGTCCGCCCCCGCCGTATCCTCCTGTCCGTCCCCCGCCGTATCCTCCTGTCCGTCCCCCACCGTATCCTCCTGTCCGTCCCCCGCCGTATCCTCTTGTCCGGCCCGCCGTATCCTCCTGTCCGTCCCCCGCCGTATCCTCCTGTCCGCCCCGCCGTATCCTCCTGTCCGCCCCCAGCCGTATCCTCCTGTCCGTCCCCCGCCGTATCCTCCTGTCCGCCCCCCGCCGTATCCTCCTGTCCGTCCCCCACGTATCTTCCTGTCCGCCCCGCCGTATCCTCCTGTCCGTCCCGCCGTATCCTCCTGTCCGTCCCCCGCCGTATCCTCCTGTCCGCCCCGCCGTATCCTCCTGTCCGCCCCGCCGTATCCTCCTGTCCGCCCCGCCGTATCCTCCTGTCCGCCCCGCCGTATCCTCCTGTCCGCCCCGCCGTATCCTCCTGTCCGCCCCCCGCCGTATCCTCCTGTCCGCCCCCCGCCGTATCCTCCTGTCCGCCCCCCGCCGTATCCTCCTGTCCGCCCCGCCGTATCCTCCTGTCCGTCCCCCGCCGTATCCTCCTGTCCGTCCCCCGCCGTATCCTCCTGTCCGTCCCCCGCCGTATCCTCCTGTCCGTCCCCCGCCGTATCCTCCTGTCCGTCCCCCGCCGTATCCTCCTGTCCGTCCCCCGCCGTATCCTCCTGTCTGTCCCCCGCCGTATCCTCCTGTCTGTCCCCCGCCGTATCCTCCTGTCCGTCCCCCGCCGTATCCTCCTGTCCGTCCCCCGCCGTATCCTCCTGTCCGTCCCCCGCCGTATCCTCCTGTCCGTCCCCCGCCGTGTCCTCCTGTCCGTCCCCCGCCGTGTCCTCCTGTCCGTCCCCCGCCGTGTCCTCCTGTCCGTCCCCCGCCGTGTCCTCCTGTCCGTCCCCCGCCGTGTCCTCCTGTCCGTCCCCCGCCGTGTCCTCCTGTCCGTCCCCCGCCGTGTCCTCCTGTCCGTCCCCCGCCGTGTCCTCCTGTCCGTCCCCCGCCGTGTCCTCCTGTCCGTCCCCCGCCGTATCCTCCTGTCCGTCCCCCGCCGTATCCTCCTGTCCGTCCCCCGCCGTATCCTCCTGTCCGTCCCCCGCCGTATCCTCCTGTCCGTCCCCCGCCGTATCCTCCTGTCCGTCCCGCCGTATCCTCCTGTCCGTCCCCCGCCGTATCCTCCTGTCCGTCCCCCGCCGTATCCTCCTGTCCGTCCCCCGCCGTATCCTCCTGTCCGCCCCCCGCAGTATCCTCCTGTCCGTCCCCCGCCGTATCTTCCTGTCCGTCCCCCGCCGTATCCTCCTGTCCGTCCCCCGCCGTATCCTCCTGTCCGTCCCCCACCGTATCCTCCTGTCCGCCCCGCCGTATCCTCCTGTCCGCCCCCCGCCGTATCCTCCTGTCCGTCCCCCGCCGTATCCTCCTGTCCGTCCCCCGCCGTATCCTCCTGTCCGTCCCCCGCCGTATCTTCCTGTCCGTCCCCCGCCGTATCCTCCTGTCCGTCCCCCGCCGTATCCTCCTGTCCGCCCCGCCGTATCCTCCTGTCCGTCCCCCGCCGTATCCTCCTGTCCGCCCCGCCGTATCCTCCTGTCCGTCCCCCGCCGTATCCTCCTGTCCGTCCCGCCGTGTCCTCCTGTCCGCCCCGCCGTGTCCTCCTGTCCGTCCCCCGCCGTATCTTCCTGTCCGTCCCCCGCCGTATCCTCCTGTCCGCCCCGCCGTATCCTCCTGTCCGTCCCCCGCCGTATCCTCCTGTCCGCCCCGCCGTATCCTCCTGTCCGCCCCGCCGTATCCTCCTGTCCGTCCCCCGCCGTATCTTCCTGTCCGTCCCCCGCCGTATCCTCCTGTCCGTCCCCCGCCGTATCCTCCTGTCCGTCCCCCGCCGTATCCTCCTGTCCGTCCCCCGCCGTATCCTCCTGTCCGTCCCGCCGTATCCTCCTTTCCGTCCCCCGCCGTATCCCCCTGTCCGTCCCCCGCCGTATCCTCCTGTCCGCCCCGCCGTATCCTCCTGTCCGTCCCCCGCCGTATCCTCCTGTCCGCCCCGCCGTATCCTCCTGTCCGTCCCGCCGTATCCTCCTGTCCGTCCCCCGCCGTATCCCCCTGTCCGTCCCCCGCCGTATCCTCCTGTCCGTCCCCCGCCGTATCCTCCTGTCCGTCCCGCCGTATCCTCCTGTCCGCCCCGCCGTATCCTCCTGTCCGCCCCGCCGTATCCTCCTGTCCGTCCCCCGCCGTATCCCCCTGTCCGTCCCCCGCCGTATCCTCCTGTCCGTCCCCCGCCGTATCCTCCTGTCCGTCCCGCCGTATCCTCCTGTCCGCCCCGCCGTATCCTCCTGTCCGTCCCCCGCCGTATCCCCCTGTCCGTCCCCCGCCGTATCCTCCTGTCCGTCCCCCGCCGTATCCCCCTGTCCGTCCCCCGCCGTATCCTCCTGTCCGCCCCGCCGTATCCTCCTGTCCGTCCCCCGCCGTATCCTCCTGTCCGCCCCGCCGTATCCTCCTGTCCGTCCCCCGCCGTATCCTCCTGTCCGGCCCGCCGTATCTTCCTGTCCGTCCCCCGCCGTATCCTCCTGATCGCCCCCCGCCGTATCCTCCTGTCCGCCCCGCCGTATCCTCCTGTCCGTCCCCCGCCGTATCCTCCTGTCCGTCCCCCGCCGTATCCTCCTGTCCGTCCCCCGCCGTATCCTCCTGTCCGTCCCCCGCCGTATCCTCCTGTCCGCCCCCCGCCGTATCCTCCTGTCCGTCCCCCGCCGTATCCTCCTGTCCGTCCCGCTGTATCCTCCTGTCCGCCCCCCGCCGTATCCTCCTGTCCGTCCCCCACCGTATCCTCCTGTCCGTCCCCCGCCGTATCCTCCTGTCCGTCCCCCGCCGTATCCTCCTGTCCGTCCCCCGCCGTATCCTCCTGTCCGTCCCCCGCCGTGTCCTTCTGTCCGCCCCGCCGTATCCTCCTGTCCGCCCCGCCGTTTCCTCCTGTCCGCCCCGCCGTATCCTCCTGTCCGTCCCCCGCCGTATCCTCCTGTCCGCCCCGCCGTATCTTCCTGTCCGCCCCGCCGTATCCTCCTGTCCGCCCCGCCGTATCCTCCTGTCCGTCCCCCGCCGTATCCTCCTGTCCGTCCCCCGCCGTATCCTCCTGTCCGTCCCCCGCCGTATCCTCCTGTCCGTCCCCCGCCGTATCCTCCTGTCCGTCCCCCGCCGTATCCTCCTGTCCGTCCCCCGCCGTATCCTCCTGTCCGCCCCGCCGTATCTTCCTGTCCGCCCCGCCGTATCCTCCTGTCCGTCCCCCGCCGTATCCTCCTGTCCGTCCCCCGCCGTATCCTCCTGTCCGTCCCCCGCCGTATCCTCCTGTCCGTCCCCCGCCGTATCCTCCTGTCCGTCCCCCGCCGTATCCTCCTTTCCGCCCCCCGCCGTATCCTCCTGTCCGCCCCGCCGTATCTTCCTGTCCGTCCCGCTGTATCCTCCTGTCCGCCCCCCGCCGTATCCTCCTGTCCGTCCCCCACCGTATCCTCCTGTCCGTCCCCCGCCGTATCCTCCTGTCCGTCCCCCGCCGTATCCTCCTGTCCGTCCCCCGCCGTATCCTCCTGTCCGTCCCCCACCGTATCCTCCTGTCCGTCCCCCACCGTATCCTCCTGTCCGTCCCCCGCCGTATCCTCCTGTCCGTCCCCCGCCGTATCCTCCTGTCCGTCCCGCTGTATCCTCCTGTCCGCCCCCCGCCGTATCCTCCTGTCCGTCCCCCACCGTATCCTCCTGTCCGTCCCCCGCCGTGTCCTCCTGTCCGTCCCCCGCCGTATCCTCCTGTCCGTCCCCCGCCGTATCCTCCTGTCCGTCCCCCGCCGTATCCTCCTGTCCGCCCCGCCGTATCCTCCTGTCCGCCCCCCGCCGTATCCTCCTGTCCGTCCCCCGCCGTGTCCTCCTGTCCGTCCCCCGCCGTATCCTCCTGTCCGTCCCCCGCCGTATCCTCCTGTCCGTCCCCCGCCGTATCCTCCTGTCCGCCCCGCCGTATCTTCCTGTCCGCCCCGCCGTATCCTCCTGTCCGTCCCGCCGTATCCTCCTGTCCGCCCCGCCGTATCCTCCTGTCCGTCCCCCGCCGTATCCTCCTGTCCGTCCCCCGCCGTATCCTCCTGTCCGTCCCCGCCGTATCCTCCTGTCCGTCCCCCGCCGTATCCTCCTGTCCGCCCCGCCGTATCCTCCTGTCCGTCCCCCGCCGTATCCTCCTGTCCGTCCCCCGCCGTATCCTCCTGTCCGCCCCGCCGTATCCTCCTGTCCGCCCCCCGCCGTATCCTCCTGTCCGTCCCCCGCCGTATCCTCCTGTCCGTCCCCCGCCGTATCCTCCTGTCCGTCCCCCGCCGTATCTTCCTGTCCGTCCCCCGCCGTATCCTCCTGTCCGTCCCCCGCCGTATCCTCCTGTCCGTCCCCCACCGTATCCTCCTGTCCGCCCCGCCGTATCCTCCTGTCCGTCCCGCCGTATCCTCCTGTCCGTCCCCCGCCGTATCCTCCTGTCCGTCCCCCGCCGTATCCTCCTGTCCGTCCCGCCGTATCCTCCTGTCCGTCCCCCGCCGTGTCCTTCTGTCCGCCCCCCGCCGTATCCTCCTGTCCGCCCCGCCGTATCCTCCTGTCCGTCCCCCGCCGTATCCTCCTGTCCGTCCCCCGCCGTATCCTCCTGTCCGTCCCCCGCCGTATCCTCCTGTCCGTCCCGCCGTATCCTCCTGTCCGTCCCCCGCCGTATCCTCCTGTCCGCCCCGCCGTGTCCTCCTGTCCGCCCCGCCGTGTCCTCCTGTCCGTCCCCCGCCGTATCCTCCTGTCCGTCCCCCGCCGTGTCCTCCTGTCCGTCCCCCGCCGTATCCTCCTGTCCGTCCCGCCGTATCCTCCTGTCCGCCCCGCCGTATCCTCCTGTCCGCCCCCCGCCGTATCCTCCTGTCCGCCCCGCCGTATCCTCCTGTCCGTCCCCCGCCGTATCCTCCTGTCCGCCCCGCCGTATCCTCCTGTCCGTCCCCCGCCGTGTCCTCCTGTCCGTCCCCCGCCGTATCCTCCTGTCCGCCCCGCCGTATCCTCCTGTCCGCCCCGCCGTATCTTCCTGTCCGTCCCCCGCCGTATCCTCCTGTCCGCCCCGCCGTATCTTCCTGTCCGCCCCCCGCCGTATCTTCCTGTCCGCCCCCCGCCGTATCTTCCTGTCCGCCCCCCGCCGTATCCTCCTGTCCGTCTCCCGCCGTATCCTCCTGTCCGTCCCCCGCCGTATCCTCCTGTCCGCCCCGCCGTGTCCTCCTGTCCGTCCCCCGCCGTATCCTCCTGTCCGCCCCGCCGTATCCTCCTGTCCGTCCCCCACCGTAACCTCCTGTCCGACCGTATCCTCCTGTCCGTCCCCCGCCGTATCCTCCTGTCCGTCCCCCGCCGTGTCCTTCTGTCCGCCCCCCGCCGTATCCTCCTGTCCGCCCCGCCGTGTCCTTCTGTCCGCCCCGCCGTATCCTCCTGTCCGGCCTGCCGTATCCTCTTGTCCGGCCCGCCGTGTCCTCCTGTGCGGCCCGCCGTATTCTCCTGTCCGTCCCGCCGTGTCCTCCTGTCCGGCCGTATTCTCCTGTCCGGCCGTATTCTCCTGTCCGGCCATGTCCTCCTTTGTGGCCCGCAGTATCCTCCTGTCCGGCCGTGTCCTTTTGTCCGGCCGTGTTCTTCTGTCCGGCCCGCCGTATCCTCCTGTCCGGCCGTGTCCTTTTGTCCGGCCGTGTTCTTCTGTCTGGGCCACCGTATCCTCCTGTCCTGCACGCCGTATCCTTCGGTCCAGCCCGCCTTGTCCTTCTGTCCGGCCATGTCCTCCTGTCCGGCCCGCCGTATCCTCCTGTCCCGCCATGTCCTCCTGTCCGGCCCGCCGTATCCTTCTGACTGGACCGTAGACCAGGAGAGCGCCCCTGGCTGACCCCCCTTTCTTGCACCCCCCCTCCTTACCTTGGCTCTGGCATCATGTTGCCGCATTGCCATGGCAACACGCCACCAGAAGCCGTCTGAGCCAAGGTAAGTGAGCGTTACAGAGGCCTTCGCCACTCCCCCAGCATTTAAATTAAATGCCTTCGGGAAGAGCGCGCGGGCTCTGTAACTGCCGCGCCCCCCGCAGAGAGTTTGCGCACCCCTTGCTATAGACCGTTATCAACGGTTCTGTAATAAGAGGAGAGAACGGGCTTTGGGGAGGGGCCTGCATATGGTGTGAGGGAGGGACCTGTATAGGCTGTGGGGGAGGGGACTGTGTATGTTAGGGGGAGGTACATGTGTATAGTGTGTGGGGGAGGGGCCTGTGTATGTGTGGGGGAGGGCCCTGTGTATGTGTGGGGGAGGGGCCTGTGTATGTGAGGGGGAGGGGCCTGCACAAGGTATGTGGGAGGGGCCTGCACAAGGTATGTGGGAGGGGCCTGTGCATGGTGTGGGGGAGGGAGCCTGGGATGGTGTGGGGGAGGGGCCTGTGCATGGTGTGGGGGAGGGAGCCTGGGCTGGTGTGGGGGAGGGGCATGTGCTGGCATTGACTGAGCCACTGATTGAGCAACCTGTGCTGAAGCTGGGATACCCCAAACAACAGACCTTTTGGAGAGGGGTCTCGAGGACTAGAATTGTGCACCCGTGCCCTAAGGCAGGGGTGCGCAAACGTTTCCCCCTGCGCCCTCCAGCCTGCTCTCCCCCTCTGCTCATTCCCCCTCCCCCCCCTCCTTACCTTGTCTCCGGCGTCATGGGACATCACGTTGCCATGGACGCTTCGCCCAAAGCCGCCTGAGACAAGGTAAGGGAACTTAGAGAGGCCTCGCATGGTCCCCCAGCATTTCATTTAAATGCTTTGGGGATGAGCGCGGCGCCTCTGTAAGCGCCGTGCCCCCCCCCCCCCCCCAGAAAACCTCACACCCCCAGGTTACACACACTGCCCTAAGGCACCAAAGCTATGTATATCTAAGTTAATATAAATGTTTTTGCCTTTTACATTTCCTCATCCTGAAAAATCCTTCAGCAGTTTTCTATTTTTGAGAAATATGGAAGTTAAATATTTACAGAACCTCTATTACTGCGTGTTTTTAATTTATTGCAAGTCCCTTATAGGTTATTAAACAATCGTGTGGTATCACAATGATTTATCAATCAAAGCGGAATTTAAAAAAAAATGTTCTTTACTATTGAGATGTGCAAACATTTAGCAACCGAGAGAGTGTTTGGTTTGACCAATAAAGTTATATCCAATAGAGAGAGGCGCCTCTTTGTAGAACTGCTTGACTGGTGATTATGTGTCGGAAAATATATTATGCACCCCACTACAATCCCATCCCTAAAATGTCAAGAGTTAATCTCTCCACCTTCCTCTCTCCCATCTCTCTACTATACAGTATAGTGATATAACTTACATACCTGATGCAAGACCCTGTGTGGTTCCCAAGCCTCTCTAACTAATCTATTGGTCCAATAAAAGGTATCGTACAGCCTGCTCCCTTCTTCCTCTTACTACTAAATGGGATTTCAGTTAAGATCAGTGTTAGAAAACCATCAACTTCAGTCAATTGTAGCAATAAACTCCTTCTGCCTTTGTATTATTTTAGAAGTATGTCCTTGTTAAAAGCAACTATGTTGATTGCATTGTGTTCCTGAATACTATTAACACCTGATTGCAGTTCTTAAGTTCAACCTAATTTCCCTTTCTGTATATTTTGACACCTCCTTGAAGCCTACTTGACTTGTCTGACACATTGGGCTGATATTGAGAACACCTGTCTCTGGCTGGTTATGCCTTATCTTGGCGGAACTCGTAGATCTGATACGGTTTGACATGTGAATTTAACCTTTGGCCACAGTGAAACGAGGGAGTCTAAATAAAAGCCGAATGGATTCCGAAATGAATATCTACGAACACCTGTCAAAAATATGCAAATGTGTTATCACTGGGGTTTTCACAGATATAGGTGAAGGCCTTATGCAAGAACAATAAATGAAAATAATTTCAAATGCCACAGCAGAAATCCAAGCATTATCCTACATGTTTTTTTTTAAAATAAATCCGTTCTGTAGAATGAGATAATTACTACTACATTTTTTTAATACAACTCTTAATGCCATTTTTAATGGGTTTTATTGTACTGTGCATCCTTTGATTTCTAAAGCAGGTTTTAGCCCAGCTCCCCAGCAGTGCAAGATCTGTGTAACACATTCCTGTTTGTGATAATCTGTTGCCAATATTCCCAGCAGTTTGAGCTGCAAACTGTAACAATAGATAATGTTACCTTAGTGATATAAGAATACATTGTAGCTGCTGAGTTACACTGACTGAAGGATTGAAACTGAAAGGCAGTGAACCCCTGCAAGCCGGATCTATGCTGATTGATCCAACTGCCGCTTGGACTGCCTTTTTAATAATACCACCTTTTAAACGAGCATTATGCTCTCTGTTTTTCTAGATTTGTACATGTATTTTGCTAAAGCAAAAGCATAGAAATATCCGCTTGTGATTTTTAATGTTTCAGCTCATTTTAAATATCCCTCCACAGCCGGTTTGGTTTTTAACAGCCTTTGATGAAAGGAGAAGTCCAGCTTTTTGCAAATAAACTTCAGTTGATCTGTTCCATCTGCGTCTCCTTACCGCCTCACACATCTCTTTGGGAAATGCCGCAGCAATTTGTTGCATCTTGGAAAAAAACCGAACTCAAATTTTTTTTCTGCGAGCAGTTAAAGTGGCAATCCATGCCGGGGATTTAATATTTCTTTTTCATACACAGGAGGATTGAAGCAGGGGGATCTCCGAAGCAGAACCCCTTTAATTTCAGCTCTGGGGACCCCCTGATTCCGGAGATACAGACCTCCATAGTAGGTGCAGCTAGCAGGGATGACGCAATGGCCGCTTTTCAAAGCTCTCGCGCACTGTGAGCCAATAGGAAGCTGTGATGTCATCCGGTGCAGCTTCCTATTGGCCCATGTGACGCGGGGGCTTTAAAAGCAGAGAGATACAGACACCCCATTTGGAGGTCTGTACCTCTGGAAGCAGAGGGTCAACAGAGCTGAAATTAATGCTCCAAAAAAAACAAAAAACCCTACTTCAATCCCATGTAAAAAATTAAAAATAATAATAATAAAAAAAAATGTCTGCTTGGATTGCCTGTTCAACAGGACTTTAAGTGATTTAACGGAGCTTTGTCGATCTGGGCCAAAGTGTAAGTACAACCGAGACAGGAACTGGACTCACACGCTAGACAGTAACACCAGAAGCTTATGCACCTAGATATCTGGAAATAAATGAACTCAGCTATTGAATAAATGACTGGGATCTTTAAAGGGATCACAGGTAATCGGGAATGTCTTGGGCCCTCCATTCCAACTGATGCCCTGTTCTTTGTGGGTACCCATTTACATTCATGGGAGCCGGCGCCGAAGCAGAATTAAAACTAACAATAATGATGCATGCAATAAAAGGGCCGCTCCTCATCAGGCATGCTGCTGCCACACTATGCCGCTACATTGTACCCCATGCTCCGCCCCATCAATGTCTTTATAACCTGTTTACAGATCAGTGAAATAGATCTGGTACTCATGGTCCGTGAGATCCAGAGCCATCAACACACACCAGCTCACCTCCCAGCCACATGACTGGCCTTCCTCTGTGACAGGGTTACCATACAATCTTACAACAATGGAAGGGATTGTATTACCACTCAGAGGAAACACAGCTGGCACCAGTAACCCACTACAAAGGCTGCATTATTACAGGTGTAATCTATATTGCACAGTAATATTCTCACTGACACTCAGACACCACCACGCCACTGGTTGTTTTTCTGTGTATTCCAATCATCTTTTTTCCCTCCCACGTGGCTTCTTATTGTTATTCCCAGTTATCACTCGGTAACGTAACGTTGCAGTTGCACTAACTCGGTCTACAGTTAAGTGTTTTATTTTGATAACGGCCTGTCACCGTGAAATATCCAGTGCCTTTTTGACACTGGCTAAAAATTGATTCTTAAAAATGGTCTGAATTGTTATTTGCTTTAGAAACCCACTGTAACTGCTGCCCAGTCTGTCTACAACTATGACACTCTACCTTGCACAGTGTTTTTCAACAGGGTTTTCTAGGAGCCCTTGGGTTCCCCAGATATCCCTATAGGGTTCCCTGCAATTTTCAGGTAATTTGGAAATTGTACCAAACAGAAGAATTTACAATGCATCTGATCTCAATCACGTTATTAGAGAGGGTTGGGGTTCCTTACAATGCATCTGATCACAGACGTGCTATTAGAGAGGGTCGGGGTTCCTTACAATGCATCTGATCTCAGACGCGCTATTAGAGAGGATTGGGGTTCCTTACTATGCATCTGATCTCAGACGCACTATTAGCGAGGGTCGGGTTTCCTTACAATGCATCTGATCTCAGACGCGCTATTAGAGAGGATTGGGGTTCCTTACTATGCATCTGATCTCAGACACGCTATTAGCGAGGGTCGGGTTTCCTTACAATGCATCTTATCTCAGACGCGCTATTAGAGAGGATTGGGGTTCCTTACTAATGATCTCAGACGCGCTATTAGAGAGGGTTGGGGTTCCTTACAGCGCATCTGAGATCAGATGCAACAGATTTTCCCCAGATCTTCTTTATCATCCGATTTTGTAAATTTGAGTGCATTCAAGTTTTTTTTCTATTTTTGAGGCCTCTCATATTGTGAGGCCCTAGCCGAAGGGCGAGCAACTCCAGTCCTCCAGTGCCACTAACAGGTCAGGTTTTCAGGATATCCCTGCTTTAGCACAGCACTGATTGAGCCACTTGTGCTGAAGCAGGGATCTCCGGAAAACCTGACCTAGTGGTGACCCTTGCCGACAGGAGTTGCCCGCCCCTGCCCTAAGCTGCAGCGTAGTTAGCTTTTGCATAAGTCTGGAACTTCTGAAGGGATGAATCCCTCAGGCCATCATGGATCAAAGACGGTGCAACAAATAAAAAAGCAGAACGCCTTGCTGACGCCATCTCTTCCTCCCGCGCTGCATAGAAAAAGCACAGCAGCTGGGCGGGCAAATAGGAGTTGCATGCTACACAGCAAACTATGCAAAAGTATTATTACAATGAATAAAGGTAACAGTTTCTGTTTTTGGGGGGGGGGGGGGGTGTATGACAGGAGCCTCAGTCTGCAGCCGGACTGCAAAGCATAAAACTGGAAAACGATGCAATGCAAAGACTGAGAAAATTGACGCCGTTGAGGATCTCATTCATTTTAATGCTTTTTTTTTAGCATAGATAGAATTACCACTGCAGGCTATTTCTGAAAACAGAAGAAACCACTTGATTTACCCAACTTAGGGATAAAATGAGAGCATTTTCTGGGGAAACACATTTTTGCTTACCAGTGACTGAAAAGAAAAAGGCCATTCAATATATCCCGGTCTAGGTTTTTTTTTTCAGATTTAAGCATACACATCAGAAAACAGTACTCTGACTCTTTTCAATTTGTTTCAATAATAAGATCATATTTGCAGGCGATACAAGAAGGAAACTGGGGTGTGGTTTGGAAGGGAGTATGAGAACCCTCGTCTCAGCCATATTAAGCTTGAGGC
This sequence comes from Ascaphus truei, assembly GCF_040206685.1. Classification (NCBI taxonomy): domain Eukaryota; kingdom Metazoa; phylum Chordata; class Amphibia; order Anura; family Ascaphidae; genus Ascaphus; species Ascaphus truei. The sequence continues at coordinate 6,210,673 of NC_134501.1, forward strand.
GATGAAGGGCCGTTCCATGCAAGGATTGCCGATAGGCAAAACAAAAAACAAAAAGACAGAATAACTAGGGCTTATGCTGCACTCTGTAGGGATTTAAGCCCAAATAATATAGGCCAATTCAAAACATATGATGAGGATTGGATTACCAAAATGTTACAATTTATTAAAGCATACAAAATAATAAATGCTACATTGATATCCCCCACTGTCACAACATTTTAAAATCTAAAAGTAAGGGGAAAACCACCAGAAAAGAGAAATAGTCCATAGATATAAAAACATTCATGGAAGTGCTGTTGAAGTTTAAAGTGGGTTCTGCTTTTGGTTACGGAATACACACGTTCCAGATCCATACTTTCAGCGGGGCACAGATTATCTGTTTAGGGTATTTTGTTCCTTACATTTGTCACAACGAGCGGAATTTTAGCTTGCTTATATTAAATAGCTGTCAATTGTGAGTTGCGTTAAGGTTTAAGTTCAGGTTCAGATAGATATAGGTGTGCATGATCAGCATAGGGATGAATATGAGGTTACTCAGCAAGAATGTGTGTGTGTGTGAGTGTGAGTGTGAGTTTTGTGTGTGTAGAAAATGTCTACGGCACTCCAAGTTTAGAAAAATGTAAAGATATTTTATTACATCATAAGATATAAACATTAATAAAATAGAGCAACATCTCAAGCCAAACAGCCCCTTCTCAAGATTTTTGCATTTGTGTGTGTGTGTGTGTGTGTGTATGTGTATATATGTATATATTTAGAGTTATCCCAGCTTTCCCCCTCCGGCAGACGCGGAACCCGTAATCACGACGGCCATTTTTTTTAAAATCGCGATCCTGGTTATAACGCGGTCGTATGGGGTGGACCCCGAGGACCGCGTTATATCGGGGGTTCCGCTGTAATAATTTGTCGAGCTAAAACCGAGCCTTGAGGTAGACCAGCAGAGAGAGCTATAGAGGCAGAGGAGCAATTGTCAAAAGAGACACTGAAAGAGTGGTGGGAGAGGTAGAAGATGAACCTTGAGTGGGCAGTGCCACGTATGCCAATAGAGTGGAGAAAGGGAGAAAGTGCAGGAGGGTGGTTAACAGTACTGGAAGCAGAAGAAAAGTCAACATAGAGTAGTTTCCTTGAGATTTGGTAATATGGGGGTCATATGCTACTTTGGTCAGTGCTGTTTCGGAAGAGTATGCAGTGCGGGAGCCGAATTAGAGAAAGTCAGGTGGGTTATGCAGGTTGAGAAAATGAAATATGCGTAAAGAAACAAGGCGTTCCAGAAGTTTAAAGGCAAAAAGCGAGAGACACGGGACGATAGTTAGAAGGAGAAGTAGGGTCAACGGTGTTATTACTGCAATGCATCAGACTCATATACCGTTTCCATGGCCTCACAGACTTATGTCAGAATTATTTGATGAGATATTGGGTTTCCTCTGAGATTGCTGGGGAATGACAGAGGCTCAGGAAGGAAGATGATGAAAACAGGGTTTAATCAGAACATAGACAAGCAATCCAAGGTCATTCACACGCAGGCAGACAGCAGAATAACTTCAGGGGTTAAAGCAAGTGCAAACGTGAGAGCCATCCAAGGTCATACACAGGTAATCAAAATAGCAGATAAGGTACTTGAGGGGTTAAGCCAGGCAAAGTCCAGAGCAGATCCGAGGTCATACATAATATACTTAGCTGGCCAGGAGACCAGTTTATGAGTGGGGGCAAAACAGGAACCAAGTTACCACTGAGGCACTTCCTGGACTCTGAATAGAGCTAACCAGGAAGTGGGAGAGTCCTGCGTTGCAATGCCTCTGGGAGTTGTAGTCTTAAACCTGTGTCTCAAGCCTAGTGGACATTAGAAGCGAAGCACCGATGAACCGGTCTAACATTTCCATCCAGACCTTACTCATTTGGACCTGTGAAACATGAAAACTAGACATATGGAGAAACATCACACAGTGCTAGAAAAAAAAAAAAAAAAAAAAAGAACGTGATATCTGTTTTACAAAGTCACTAAAACAAAACGTGCGGGAAAAGGTTTCAGTGGAAGAGTGGTTGTTAAATAACATAAATCAAAACCATGTGCATTGTTAATCTGAGGCGAGTCATCGCTGAATAAACTGTGGGCACCTGCAATTAGCAGGGCAGCTCTGGGAGGGAATGCAGCGCTCTTCAAGCATAGCTCATGTCGGGACCACTGCAGGACAGGAAGGCCTACGCAGGTTAGAATGCTTAACCATCCTTCAGCATCAGGCAAACACAAAAGAACTTACAAGGAAAGGCCTAAAGGAAACGCAACGCCTGCCTTCGCCACCCAGAAATACATATCTGCTGCACGAAAACAAACACGGAGGAGGACTGACCAAGCCGTTTACATTACGAATGGTAATAACGCAAGTTGTTTACTTGCTAAAAAATATATAACTGGAGGGGCTAAAACATTTTCAGCATGTGCAATACCTCATTATTTAATTAGATAATGTCCCTGGAAGTCCTGCGAGGGAGAAACAGTAGTTTTAATGGAAAGAATAAAAGCAGGATGAATTAGGCCAGTGTGTGTTTTATGTTCCCTACACAAATTTCTGTACAACTCTGTAGTTCACCGCTGACTAAAAGAGACAAAGTCATTTATAAACTCTAATCAAAGCTGTGTTTTCAACACCTATCATCCAAATCGAAAAAGTTTACATTTCTGAAAACATAATGAATTATACATAGCACTAGGAGGACCCTGCCAAGTCAAAAGAAGCTTCATATATGCTACCAAGAGATGCTGCCCCAGGAAAATATAAATTAGCACAAAGGTTTCACATTCCTTAAGTGACAAAAGTTGCAGCTTACCGCAGAAAAGAGAACAAATGGAATTTCATCACAAAACAGAGCAATGCACCTTACAGTATACACATTTTCCAACTGAGTGAGTAATCACAAACAAGGGACATTGATAATGCTGACACATGTTGTAAAGAATCGGTGGTAACGTTAGTGATGAAATCCTTTACCCTGGGTACCGTCAACATCTTTAAATACATATAACCTGTTAACAAACTCCTTGGATGGAGGAATTTATTTGCAGAGTATCATGCAAGTGCCAAAATATTGACTTTAGACCCTTTGTGCTGTAATAGGAATTGCCCGACCATGGCCTAGAATCAGTGATTGCCAACCTTTTCTGTTTGGAGGAACCCTTGAAGTATTTTGAAAAATCTCCTCGCATGTATTTGTCCCCTGCGTCTCACTCTTACAACCTCTTTTCCTCACTCCCTCCCCCCTCTCTCCTTTCACTCGCCCCTACCTTCCGTCAATTACTAAACTCTCAATCAATCCCGCCCACAAAATACATACCAAAAAACCCCACCTCCCTAAAATACATATAACCCCACCCCGCAATACATAATAAAAATACCCCGCCAATACGTATTAAAAATGCACCTGCCAATACATATTAAACTTGTAAAGTGAGAAGGGCCAAACTGCTCCAAGGAAAACAGACTTAGGCAGCATGGGTAATATCATTATCATCATACTCATATCTCCCCCAGCACCCCTCATCATCATCCTCATCTTCCCCAGCACCCCTCATCATCAGCCTCATCTTCCCCAGCACCCCTCATCATCATCCTCATCTTCCCCAGCACCCCTCATCATCATCCTCATATTCCCACCCCCTGCATCTCACATCACTCTCCCCCACCTGTATCTAACATCACTCTCCCCTCTTGCATCTCTCATCACTCTCCCCCCTTGCATCTCATATCACCCCCCCCCCCCAAGCATCTCACATCACCCACCCTCTGTATCTCACATCACCCACCCCCTCTGCATTTCACATCACCCTCCGCCACCATGGATCTCACATCATCTCCCCCCTAACCCGCCCAAACATAACTTTAGTAAATGACTTTGAATTTACTAATTAGGATGCAAATTTCCCATTTATGACCATCAAATAGTTAAGGGTCTCATGCCTGACTGGGAGGTGGAACTGTTGAGAGGTAGAGGCCTGACTGAGAGTTAGAGGTCCCTGACTGAGAGGTAGAGGCCTGACTGAGAGGTAGAGGCCTGACTGAGAGGTAGAGACCTGACTGAGAGGTAGAGGCCTGACTGAGAGTTAGAAGTCCCTGACTGAGAGTTAGAGGTCCCTGACTGAGAGTTAGAGGTCCCTGACTGAGAGTTAGAGGTCCCTGACTGAGAGTTAGAGGTCCCTGACTGAGAGTTAGAGGTCCCTGACTGAGAGTTAGAGGCCTGACTGAGAGGCAGAGGCCTGACTGAGAGGTAGAGGCCTGACTGAGAGTTAGAGGCCTGACTGAGAGGCAGAGGCCTGACTGAGAGGCAGAGGCCTGACTGAGAGCCACTCCGGCTCGCTAGCAGGAATCACATTCGGAAGTATCTATGGAAGCAGAGGGTCCCCTGAGCTGAAATTAATGGGGTTCAGCTCCGGAGACCCCCTGCTTGTATTGCCCTTTTAACTGGGCAACAAACAGACAACTTCATAAAATTCAGTGTAACCATGTTTTTCATAAATAAGGTAAGTAAAAGTTTAATGATGCAAGGCAAGTGTTACATTTATACAAACCATTAGCAACAGATCAGCATGCTGCATTTCATGGAAGATAAACTATAACCTAAAAGAGTGAAGAAAACTCAAAAACGTTTCAGGTTTTCTACACGAGTTTCAAGACTTCAGGGATCCTGGGAGTTGAGGATGGCAGTACGGAGACGGAATCCACGGGCTGAAAGGAAACGGTACCTCCCCTCCTCCCCTTCTTCTTGGGACCCAGATTTGTTGCGCTGTTCAAACGGTTATTCATTCGGAAATGTCCTAAAAAGAAGAAGAGGTATGAAATGAGCCCCTGGAATATCTAACAACAAATATAGAATGTTTATAGTTTTTAGCAGCACCTAAAAATGAAACACATCAAGTGATAAATATGAAACTGGGGCACGGGAACACGGGGGAACCCTGTTTTCCTCCGAACTTACAATCTATAACATGGGCGGAGTTCCCAGCACTACAATAAGAATATGATGACAACAACGATTGTCAAAACAACGTGATTTATATAATTGATAAATTATGAGACAAATATGCAAGCATGTGCATCATTAGTCACGTGAGCTAGTTTACACAAAAAGTATGCAAGAACCAACTACAAAACTCAGAAGTAGCTGGTTCACAGCAAAAAATGATATATAAACATGGGAGAAAAAAGCACAAATCAGGGGAGACACTCTAAATGGGACAAGGGGAAAAGGGGGAGGGGGGAGGAAAAGGAAAAACGGGAATAAGGAAGGCAACAATTGTAACAGAAAAAGTCACTCTGATCACTGCAACAAATAATATACATAGTATTCGGATAGAATCCCATAAGCAATGTAACTATAGACTCAGGATCTCTCTAAACAGAGAAAAGAATCAAACCAACCATTAAGTCGGACTGCCAGACGCCTAGCAGTCCGATTTAGCAGTTGGGTTGATTATTTTCAAACTTTCTGTTACAATTGTTCCTGTGTATAGATACATTTAGAATATTTCTAGGACATTACTGCCTAACACAGGAAAGCTCTTTTATAGATGTTAGTAGCAGCATTTCAGTGTCTGTAGCAGTAGCTTGTGGTTTGTGTCCCAATGAGGGATACTTATTCACAGACCATTCTCTACCCTTATTTATAAATTGTGTTTTTTTGGCTCATATGGGAGCACGTATTTTTTACAGGGAAAAGGGAAGTACTTAGACTTATTCAAGGGAACGGGCCAGAAGAAGTGGCTAGGAGCCCCAAAACGTTGCCCCCCTTATTCCCCTGTTTTTCCTTTTCCTTACCCTTTCCCCCTTTTTCCTTTTAGAGTGTCTCCCCTGATTTGTGCTTTTTCCTCCCGTTTATTTATATCATTTGTTATGAGCCATCTATTTTTGAGTTTTGTAGTTGGTTCTTGCATACTTTTTGTGTAAACTAGCTCATGTGACTAATGATGTATATGCTTGAATATTTGTCTCATAATTTATCAACTATATAAGTCACGTTGTTTTGACAATCGTTGTTGTCATCATATTCTTATTGTAGTGCTGGCAGCCAACAAATAAGTTAATTGAAAAACCTAAAAAAAAGGCCTTTAAAAGAAAAACCTAATAATTTGTGGTCATAATCAGGGATTAGAGATTTACACTGTACTAATCACATATTAAATAATATCTTGTTAGTAAGTAATTACGAGTCACAAAACATGATGAAAACAGACACAATAAATTAACCTGAGCTATATCAAGGAAGATATTAAAGAATTACTCTGTGTCTCATCAACGCAAAATAAATAAAGCTCAAAATGTAAGCGATATGGAAAATGGAATTAGGAGCCGGAAATCTAATGATGTCAATTTTCACTTTTATTGCCACAGATGTTCTACTGTTAATTGATAGAACATATTTATTCATAAATAAATGTATTCATTGCGAAAATATGGGTAATCAAATTTGATGTGAACTTCTGTCTAAACATTTTTAATTCTTCAATCATACAGAAATTTTCTGTAGCATAATTAGTATTTGCTGACTGAAAATTGCATCTTAATTGACATTACTGTCTGTACTAGTGTGTATATATGTGCTTGCTTCATAACTTTTGATAGATTGATAATGCACATTCACGATACGTGTCAATTTCAACTCACAGACATCTTCCGCTATGGCTGTAATAAGCATTATTGTACATAATTACATGTTAAATTGCAAGTACACTTGCAAAACAAAATTTAAATGATTTCACATTTACAGTTTATATACAAATATTTAAGCGTGTGTGACAGATTTTTTTTCCCCGTACACTAAACAATTACAACTAATCAGTTCTTAAATTGGTATTTTATGTTTGAGTGGAAGGGTTTGCTCCCTCTAGTAATTATAGTAATGATGTCTGGTATTTATAAACCACCTTTTTCATTTCCAAAGAGCTCTAATACTTGCACTTTAGATGTATAGCTGTCTCTGTAAGTCTCCCAACATACCGCTTAGATTGCAAGCTCTTCGGAGCAGGGATTTCCTTTCCTATGGTCTGAGCGCTTATTGTACTGTAATTCCATGTCTTGTCTTTGTAAAGCGCTGAGTACACTGTGGGCGCTATATAAATACATACTTTAGAGGACTTCAGCCACTCTTCTTGTGTTCCTGTTGGTTTGTCAGCCTCCAGCCAGGAGAGGTGAGGAAGGAACAATGATTTTCTGATTAGCCACATGGCCGATTGTTGCTGGTTAGAATAGTAGACTGATCGGTCTTGGAATCTTTTTGGATTTTAGTTGTGAAATACTATTGTATGTATGTATGTATGTATGTATGTATGTGTGTATGTATGTGTGTATGTATGTATGTATGTATGTATGTATGTATGTATGTATGTATGTATGTATGTATAACGGTCGGTGACATGGGAAAATGTGGAAGAACTACTGGTTTCACAATATTGTACCAGTTTTGTTGTTCTGGTTACCCTAGAGCCCCTCAGAAAGAGCTTGAGGTTGCTGCATTTTCTGGAAACCTCCAGGGAGAGCTATAAATAAGGGTGCTGAGCTCGGGTCGGCCCAGATCTTAGTTTTCCTGTTGTACTGTGGTTATTGTTGTTGTTGTTACAGTTAACCGTGTATGGCTACCTTGACCGATGGGGTGAAACTGTACCCCTCTCCCCTTGCCATCCAGATGTGGGGGCAAGTTTAGAGTACGTTCTCATGATTTGTCCAAGCAGTGGCGAAATATATACCATGATGATTTTGCACACCTCCTACTCATGATGCCACCTAATATACAGTATCTAATAACCAACGGTATGGCCATCTAAACGCTAGACTTACGTCTAAACTGGGACCTTCCAGAGACTTATCACCATTTCTACCACCAGCTTAACCCATGTCCAGCGACCGCTAAGTGAAGTGCCCCTGATACAGGATGGTGTTGGCAACCCAGAACAGGTACATTGTTACTTATTTTACAAAGACAGTGTCCGTGTCCTTGAAGCAGCTGAGGAAACCCCGGTTACACTCAGGGAAATCACAGGTAGGGAAAATGAGGTAACGGGGGGGGGGGGGGGGGGGGAAGTTGATTTTCACGATCTCAAATAATGTAAGTGGGTGATCCTACACTTAGGCCAAGCTTGTGCATTCAAGACCAACTACTAAATCCAACCACTGTGCCCCATCTCTCTACAAATGAACATGCTGGACATGATAATGACACACATATCTCCACGCCCGTCAGCTCAGGGGATTTATGGTGCAGGGGGGAGGAGTTAGGGTGGGGTTGCATTTGCATATTGACGCGGGCCTTGCGTTACTTTTCTTGATGGTTTCCTGCGTTGTTTTCCATTCACCTTAATGGTAGCGCAAGTTGTTTGTCTTTTTAGCGCAGGATATTAACGGCAAATTGTGAAACAGCAGAAAAACACTTTATAAATCTGTCGCGTTCTAGACAGAAAAAGAAGGCTCGTTTGTTTTACTGCGTCGGCGCACACGCCACCCCGTGACACATAGAGGACATCCATGAAAACGAGAGGTAACTCTCAATGTTATTTTTCCTGGTTATTTATTTAATTTATTTATGTTAACTGCTTATGGAGAATAGACGGTGCTAACATGCCCAAGAAGCACGGGCCTCTTACCTCCTGCAGAGCTGCGCCTCCCGGCACGTGATGATGTCACTAGATGCGCATGCCCCTTGCCCGCCCTCACTTCACAGGATAACGTCATGTGACGTCGAGTTGTCAAAGCGACGCGTCATCACGTGGTACCAGGAGACGCCGCCTCCTTCATTTTGGTCCTAGGAGGAATTGTCACATTAAAACAAAAAAAATCGGCCGCTCACCAGAAATGATATTTATCAATGACAAAGATTTCAAGGAGCCCACTGTTATAATACAGAAACTCTCGAGTTTATCCATGTAATACTATCTAGTAATGTACGATGGCCAAACCACTATAATTTCCATAAGCATGATCACCAAATGATTTAGTCATAATGTAAATCAAATGAATCAATTTGCTATTTTTTGGTACACGAGTGTATTCAAGTTTAAAAATCTAATACCATCATCCATACTATGTAACCAATGCTGTTGTTTTTTTTGTTTTTTTTACATTTTCTCCCAAGACATATCTTAAGCAAGCCGTTATTATCATTTCTGATATACAAGCATTTTGAGTATAATTTATAGGTGGAGAGACTCACAGATTTGAAATACCTGGAACTGACAGTGAATTTTTACATAGCTCTAGGGGGGTGACTGCATCATTGCAGGCTTAAAGAAACTTCCTCTGCATCGACTTCCAATTTAAATCAGCTCATGTTTGGGGTGAGAAGGGGAATAGAATCGCGGCAGCAGACCGTAGTATGTATTATTGGTTAGAAATACTATGGTTTTACCCTCTAAGCGCCAAATAGTTAAAAGCGCCACAGTGCTGCCAAATATTTTTTTTCCCAGTCACATAACGGCTATTTGTAGTAATCCACCTTTTCCCCCAAAAGGGAGAAGAGCAGGCAGACCTGGCCGGATTTCCCCCCCCATGATTTAGTAGTGGTGCAATGGTGTCTGCAACCTCGCTTCTACCTAAAAGTCACAGAGCGGGTGCTACCAAGGAGATAGGTAACCACTATAAAGGTGTGTATAGAGGGGCACACTGAGAAAAAACTCCTATGGATGGTGCACACCACTAAGTGTGACGTATACAATGGAATGATGGGTAATCAGTAACATATAAACTTTATTATATCAATACACAATGTACTTTAAAATACAAGTATTGATACTCACTTGTTCATTATCGGCAAAACATAGATTCTGAATGTTAATATTTGTATTGTACGGATTACCCATCATCCCATTGTATACGTCATACTTAGCGGTGTGCAGCTACAATTTATCCTTACATTACTAAGGTAACATTATCTATTGTTACAGTTTGCAACTCAAACTGCTGGGAACATTTGCAACAAATTATCACAAGCAGGAAAGTGTTACAAAGATCTTGCACTGCTGGGGAGGTGGGCAATGGCCGACTATAGAAATCAAAAGTATGCTATAAAACTCATTAAAAATTACATTAAGAGTTGGAATGAAAACAGCCCTCTGACGCGTTTCCTGCCTCAACGGCCACCTGTGCTGAAGCAGGGATACCCTGAAAACCTGACCAGTTGAAGCCCCTCGAGGTCTGGAATTGCCCACCCCTGCGTTTGCCCCTCTGGCACTGAAGAGGTTAACAACTTATTTTTACCGAGGCGATGTGTATGTGCTCTTGGCAAAGGGAGAAGATTTTCACGCGGTGACATAACCAGCATCGCAGCAAATATTTTCAAAATAGGAGGAATGCCATTCATCTAAGATGTCAATTTTAGTTCTAACCGAGTGTGAAACTGAATATGGGCAGGACCGTTTGGGAACAGGTTGAACCAGTCTGGTGCAAGACACATGGTGCGCGCACACCGGCGGCTTTTCACTTTATGTGTATTGATTACTTTTCAATTCTACATTCGCTGCACTACATGCTCGGACACATGACGAAGAGACTTGTGAGGTTTTGTTTAGTGATAGGATTGGAGCAGGGGGTCTCCGGAGCTGAACTACTTTCCTTTCAGCACCAGGGACCCTCTGCTTCCCGATATACTTACCCCTGTAAGGGGTGCAGGTACTTCCTTCATGTTTAAATACCCCTTATCTCGTGGGCCAATAGGAAGCCGCAAGGGATGATGTCACAGCTTTCTATTGGCCCGCAAAACACGGGACATTTAAAGCCGCCATTATGTTAGCCACACAACCCTGTTGGAGCTGCTACATGGAGATACAGCTTCAGCGACCCCCTGCTTCAATCCTATAACTAAAAAAAAGGGAACACAACCTGGAGTGCTGCATTAAAAGGTTTCACAACCTGCAACATATCTCCATTTCCCCAGGATCAATGCGTATACAGGCACTTTTAAAATGTTGCAAATACCCCCCTTCCCCCCACTCAAAAATACGTCTTAAATCCAAACATTTAATAAAAGTCAGCGACAAATTAATTGACCTACACTCCCAAACAGATAAGCAATAAGAATGATACTATACTGAATGTCATGCTTATGGAAGGGAAAATGAGTTAGCCATCAAAACTGCAATGAAGTTATGGAATAATTGCACTGTATGTGGTGCCAACCTTGGGATACTGAAGCCTGTGCCAGTATTCAGTATTACTATACATTGCATCATTAGTTGGAAAACACTAGGGCGTCGGAGTTGAACACGTATTCTTCATAGCTTGGTCGGATGGCCACAGTGGTTATTGCTAGATAGAAATGTAACTTTGACTCTTGCTAGAGTGGGACGATGGGTTGGCATGGTTTAGAAGTGAAGCCCCCTCTTTGGGGACTACTAGTTATGCAAAGGGGTTAATGTCTAAAGGGGTTAACTGGGTGGGATCACTCGGGGTTCATCCCTCCCCTTTTCTACCCTGTGAACAGTGATGTCCTATGTTCTAGAAGCAGGTTCTTCAGAGTTCTGACAGGGGTCCTCACTGTGAGTCCTTTAAATAGATGTGTGTATAGTCAAGTGTATTAAGAATTGTCCTGTCACCTGTTATTATTTTGACGTTAGGAAACGTGTCCCGATCCAAGTAAACACCAGTAGTAAGGGATCACGATTTTTCTCACAATTGATAAGAATGCAGCATGCTCTTGCTAGGAGTAATCGGCCTAGTAACTTCGGGGTATGTTTGGACTGGTCCAACCGGAAGGTTCCCTACGCATTCCTGATCTAATAGGTATGTAGGACGTATGCGATACATAATAGCAGGTTGCTAATCCAGGAGCCCAACGTGTACGCCTGAAAGGGCCATTCAACAAGTGATGGGGCATTACTAATTCATGCAAGAGACTGCCAATCTGTCCCTTCCTGAGGGTAACAAGTTATGTACTTCCCCAGCATAGGAGTGAGAGATACCAGGGGAGGAAGTATCTGAGGAAGAAGTTCATAAGCGACTTGAAAAAAATTAAGTAAATAGGGCACCTGGCCCTGATAGCATACATCCAAGAGTTCTCAAGGAGTTAAGCTCAGTAATAGCCAAACCATTATATTTAATATTCAATGACTCAATTCCCACATGCTCAGTACCACAAGATTGGCGTAAAGCAGATATGGTGCCTATATTTAAAAAGGGAGCTTGGTCACAACCGGGAAATTACAGACCTGTAAGCCTGACTTCAATAGTAGGGGAACTACTTGAAGGTTTAATACGGGATAATATTCAGGAATACCTAATGGAAAACACAATTATTAGTAATAGTCAGCATGGATTTATGAAGGATAGATCTTGCCAAACTAACCTTATTTGTTTCTTTGAGGAGGTAAGTAGGAATTTAGACCAGGGTAACGCAGTTTATGTGGTCTACTTAGATTTTACAAAGGCTTTTGATACGGTTTCACACAAGAGGTTGGTGTACAAAATAAAGAAAATTGGACTCAGTAATAATATATGCACCTGGATTGAAAACTGGTTAAAGGACAGACAACAGAGGGTTGTCATAAATGGAACTTTTTCAGGTTGGGCTAAAGTCATGAGTGGAGTACCTCATTATTTATTAATGACCTTGAGGTTGGGATCGAGAGCAAAGTCTCCATCTTTGCTGATGATACTAAATTGTGTAAGGTAATAGAATCAGAGCAGGATGTAATTTCTCTTCAGAAGGACTTGGAGAGATTGGAAACGTGGGCAGGTAAATGGCAGATGAGATTTAATACAGATAAATGTAAGGTTATGCATTTGGGATGCAAGAATAAAAAGGCGACTTACAAATTAAATAAAGATAAATTGGGGAATCCTTGATGGAGAAGGATTTAGGAGTGCTTGTAGACAGCAGGCTTAGCAATAGTGCTCAAAGTCATGCAGTAGCTGCAAAGGCAAATAAGATCTTATCTTGCATCAAACGGGCAATGGATGGAAGGGAAGTAAACATAATTATGCCCCTTTACAAAGCATTAGTAAGACCACACCTTGAATATGGAGTACAATTTTGGGCACCAATCCTAAGAAAAGGCATTATGGAACTAGAGAGAGTGCAGAGAAGAGCCACCAAATTAATAAAGGTGATGGACAATCTAACTTATGAGGAGAGGCTAGCTAAATTAGATTTATTTACATTAGAAAAGAGGCGTCTAAGAGGGGATATGATAACTATATACAAATATATTCGGGGACAGTACAAGGAGCTTTCAAAAGAACTGTTCATCCCACGGGCAGTGCAAAGGACTCGGGCCATCCCTTAAGGTTGGAGGAAAGGAAATTTCACCAGCAACAAAGGAAAGGGTTCTTTACAGTAAGGGCAGTTAAAATGTGGAATTCATTACCCATGGAGACTGTGATGGCAGATACAATAGATTTGTTCAAAAAAAGTTTGGACATCTTTTAGATGGGAAAGGTATACAGGG